>NW_015163672.1:266910-290559 GCF_001447785.1 Gekko japonicus | reverse complement strand
ATGCCGAGTAAAAATTCTACATTTATTTATACCTCCATAGGTTATATAATGCCCCCCACCCCATAGAACTACCGTTCACGCCTGCTGGTGTATCATAGTGGCTAAGAGACCAACAGTGCAAGCCTCCCGAAACCCACTGACTTCACCCTCAAGAGGGTCGTCTCCAGATTCTGCTGAAGTTTTTTTCTTGAAAGGCTTCTCCCGGTCCCCTCCCTTTAGCTCAGCCCTGGTGACCGTGGTGAAAGTGCCGTCAAGCGGCAAGGGACTTATGCCGACCCTATAACGTTTTCAAGGCACGGGGCAAACAGCCTGCCTCTCTGCATAGCAGCCCTGGTCTTCCTCCGTGGTCCCCCATCCAAGCACCAACCGGGGCCAATCCTGCTTCACTTGGGAGATCTGATGAAATCCGGCTAGCCTGGGCCGTCCGGGTCTGGGCGTAGCTCTGCTCCAAATGATACTAGATTACTTTACAGGACCATTTGTATAAAACTCTGAAAGTTTAAATAAATATTGACCCTCTTCCACCAGTATCAACATGGCTGGCCCCTTGTTAGGGAAAGCTGCTTTCTTATGCTTGTTTCCTCACTGAAATACCACTGAACCTTAGGGCGTTTTCTCACTAGAGCTGCCTCGCAGTGCAGCCGCCATTTGCCTCGACACAAACATGTCAATTTCACACCCGAAGCTGCGGGGCTGCATTTTGACTTGCAGCTTCGCCCGATTTCCTCCGCAGTTTCATGATCCTGGTTTTTGAGGATCACGAAACTGCAGAGAAAATCGGGCGAAGCCGCGGGTCAAATGCAGCCCCGCAGCCTCGGGTGTGAAATTGACATGTTTGTGTCGAGGCAAACGGCGGCTGCGAGGCAGCTCTAGTGAGAAATCGCCCTTAGTCTTTCGTTTGATGTAGCCCAGAGGGAAGGGGGCTGGAGCGAAAACAGGGTAAGACAAAATCAATTTTTGTCGGCAACAGAGAAGGTGCAAGGAACACACTGGGAAAGTGGGCGGATATGAACAAGATGCAATTTAACAAGGATAAGTGCCAAGTTCTACATCTGGGTAAAAAAAAAAATAGACGAACATGCATACTGGATGGGGGGATACACTTCTGGGTAGCCGTGTGCGTGAACAAGATTTTGGGGTATGGATGGAATGTATGTTAAATATGAGCAGCCAGTGTGATGCGGTGACCAAAAAGGCTAATGTGATCTTGGGGTGTATCAACAGAGGCATTACATCCAAACTGCAAGATGTCATGACTCATAGTCCCGCTGTACACAGCACTGGTCAGGCCGCACCTGGAGTCTTGTGTGCAGTTCTGGAGGCCTCACTTCAAAAAGGATGTGGACGGAATGGAGCGGGTGCAGAGGAGAGCGAGGAGGATGATGGGGGAGGGGCCTGGAAACCAAGAAGCCCTACGAGGAAAGGCCGAGGGTCTTGGGAATGTTCAGTCAGGAGAGGAGGAGGTTGAGGGGGGACATGATTGCTCTCTTGAAGCATTTGAAGAAGGGCTGTCACTTAGAGGAGGGCAGGGAGCTGTTTCTGCTGGCAGCAGAGGTTATAGGACTCACAATAATGGATTTAAATGAAGGGCGGAAAGGTACCGGCTGGATATTAGGAAAAACGTTTTTACAGTAAGAGTTGTGCATCAGCCTATGGAGGTGGTGAGCTCTTTGAGCAGTGGCTGGACCAACGTCAGGGATGCTCTAGGCTGATCCTGCATTAAGCAGGGAGGGTTGGACTAGATGGCCTGTCTGGCCCCTTCCAGTTCTATGATTCTATGATTCTATGAATTATGTGGAAGGTGGTGGTCACTAGTTTGTACAGCTTTGGGGGGGAAAGAGACTAGACAAATTAATGGAGGGTAGGGTGTATCAGCAGCCATTAGCTGCTAAATAGCTGAATGGAACCTCCAAGTTCATACCCATTGCTGCTTGACAGTCCACAGTGGAAACCTGCCTGTTAGCATGGGGTGTGTGTGTGTGTGTCACTGCTGCCAAAAGAATGCTTGACTAGATGGGCCTCTGCTCTTTCAGCAGGGCTTCTCTTTAGTGGGGAGGGCTTGGGGTCCCTTCCCAGCCCCCTCAGGCCATATCAAATTCATGTTTGGACAACGTCCCTGTGATGGCTGGCTAGGCAAGCTTTAGCTTCTTCCAAGTTTTATGAAAAATCAGAATGCCAGTTTAGTTCCCGAAATACAGACCTGATGCCTAATTTTAGAAGCACCACTTTGTGGGAGTGACATTTGAGTGATGACAGGGATGCGTGAGGGATTCTGCTAAAAGGGGGGGGGCAGTTGGTATCCAGTTTTGCCCTTCTCCTCAAGAAACCATTTCACATTCTGTTCCCATCAAGGCCAATGCTTGCCACCCACAGAGAGGAAGTCAGAAAACTTGTCACTGTAAACTGAGATGGCACCAACAACTCACCCACTGCTTCTCCCCACATCTTGCCTGATTTTGGCAGGCTCAGTGATTGCTGAGGAGAGACTGTTTATGGATGAAATCCACATTCTCTTCCTCGGGATCTCTTCAATATTATACTCTCACTAGCCTCCACTGAAGATTCAGGAGAGACAAAAGGATGTACTGCTTTACACAGTGCATAGTTAAACTGGGGGATTCACTGCCACAGGATGTGGTGCTGGATGCCAACTTGGATGGCCTTAAAAGGGGAGTGGACAAATTCATGGAAGACAGGGCTAATCAATGGCCACTAGTCACGATGTATGTCTAGTTCCTCCAGTACCAGAGGCAGGCCCGTAGCCACAGGGGGCATTTGGGGGCAATGCCCCCCTACAGAGGTGTGCCACCCCACGGACAATTTTTTTTAAAAAAAATTAAATGTAAGATGCGTATGGGGTTTCCAAAAGGACCCCAGGCACAGTCAGGGAAGCTTCAGTCTCATTTTCTTTTTTTCCAGGCTGAAAAAGAAATAGGCTTTTAAAAATGCAAATAAAATAAAATAAAATTGCAAAATGCAAGAGAGAGAGAGAGTCGGAGACTTACACAGAAAAGCAGCCTGGATTTGAGTCTCTCCTATCAAAAGGTCGAGAGGAGGACTAGAGGTCGCAGCGGAGCCGGAGCTGCTGCTTCTGCTGCTGCAAGAGGAGGAGCAGGTGCTGCCGTGGTGCCCCCCTGGATTTCCCCACGCCCCACTAACCAGAATTTTCTGGCTATGCCCCTGGCAGTATGCCCCTTTAAATCAGTTGTGGGGCAGCACAGGCAGGAGGAAGTTCTTGCAGCCGTCCTGCCTGTGGGCTTCCTAGAGGCAGCTGGTCAGCCACTGTGTGAACAGAGTGCTGACCTTAAGGGGCCTTTGGCCTGATCCAGCAGGGCTCTGCTTATCTTTTATGTTCTTCTACTGACAAGTAACCAGGGAAGGCTCTATGGCTTGGGTCCTACGGAGGACACACATAGGATGCTGTCCTTGCCTGCCCACCAACTCTGTGAGACCTTCGAAACTCTGACGCCCTGTGGTACGGGGAACCTGCAGTGAGGGGGGGGGGAAATGACACACCAGGCACAAAAGCTCCCCCCTTCCTTTTCCAACAGCAGAGATACCACTGAGGCACGAGCGGTCCCAACCTGCTTCCCATCCTCCGTGAAGCCGCCCATCTTTTTGTTGAACGAAGTCTTGTAACCTCCAGCAGCCGTGTTTTTTGAGGTCCAAAGGGGGCTTGGTGGAGGAGCACGGGGAAGAATCACATCTACCCACATTCTCATGGGTGCACCCCAGAGTGCGCAAGTGGACTGTATAGGCACATGTGCCTTCATGAAGTGTAGGATCCCAGATGCTCACATCAGGACTTGCTTTGGTATCTAACTGAAGGGCAAGGTAAAACCATCTGTAGGAAAACAGGGCGAAGCCCAGTTCTCAGAAGATAACATGGAGAGGAAGAGCAGGTGCAGAGAGAGGAGTCAAGAAATGGAGCGGATGGGGCCTGAATGCCAGGAAAGGTCTTGCAGAGTGAGCCCGACAGGCAGAGGCAGAGGCAGAGGCAGGGCAGGGAGCCTACGCAGAAATGCGCTGCTGCACTGACCAAGGGCAAAACGACATTTGCAGTGAGTTGTATCCTGGCTCCCAGCTCACTTTCCCACTTTTCCACAGTCACACTGCAGATGCTGGGAATTTTTTTACAAAATCAATGGGAGCCCAATTCAGCTTGATAAAAGGGTTGGAACACTTTCCCTATGAGGAAAGGTTAAGGCGCTTAGGGCTCTTTAGCTTGGAGAAACGACGACTGAGGGGTGACAGGATTGAGGTTTATAAGATTATGCATAGGATAGAGCAGGTAGAGAAAGAGGTACTTTTCTCCCTTTCTCACAATACAAGACCTCGTGGGCACTCAATGAAATTGCTGAGCGGTCGGGTAAGAACGGATAAAAGGAAGTACTTCTTCACCCAAAGAGTGATTAACACTTGGAATTCACTGCCACAGGAAGTGGTGGCGGCTACAAGCATGGACGGCTTCAAAAGGGAATTGGATAAGCATATGGAGCAGAGGTCCATCAGTGGCTATGAGCCACAAGGTATAGATAGGGACTCTGGGGCAAGTGATGCTCTGTCATCTTGGTGCTTGGGGGGGGGGTCAACAGTGGGAGGGCTTCTAATGTCCTGGCCCCACTGGTGGACCTCCTGATGGCACCTGGTATTTCTGGCCACTGTGTGACACAAAGTGTTGGACTGGATGGGCCTTTGGCCTGATCCAACATTGGCAGCTCTTATGTTCTCTTATGTTAACTGCAGCATGGGGGGGGGGGGAGAAGGGCTCCTGCCTGCCTCTGTGCCATTCTTCCGAACCTGGACCTGACTTGCCAAAAATGTGTCACATAGTTTGGCCCAAAGAGTCTGCTGATAAGGAAGGAAAAGGTTATATAAGGAAGGAAAGGGCAGGGATGAGTCCTAGTAGGGAAGAGTGGAGCACGTCAAAGCACTCGTGAAGTTACTTGGGCAGGAGGTTCCAGCCGAGGAAGGTCCATTCACCTGTGCTGACCACAAATGCCTTTTCCATTTACTGAAGCCATCTTTCCCTGCCAGCCAAATGAGATGGGAGGGGAGGGTCCATGACTTTTTTATATGTGTTCGTATGTTTACTTCTAAAGAATGTATTAGGATGGGCGGTTTAAAAACAACAACCCAGAAACAGAGTGGGGGAAGGGAGCCAAACCCTGCAGCCTCCCTCCTTTGGTCCTTTTCAAAATTGTTCCCCCCAAAATTGTCCCATCTTTGTTTCTAGAAATAAGTAGGACTGAAAGAAAGGTACAGACAGCAATGTGCGGCGCAGCAAGAAAAGCCAGGGAAAGGAAGGCGTGGGGTTTAGTTCCCTTTACTGACCCTGTTTTTGTTGAAATGCAGAACTCCCTACCACTGTTGCATTTTAGATAAGATGGGATGTGCATATTTATAAAAATACATGGGTCACCTCTTCATAATTAGAATAGCTGTACGGATTTTTATTTATTTTATTTTTTACAAAATGTGTATCTCGCCTTTCTGCCCTCTCAAGCACCACTGAGGCAGAATCAATTAAATCATACATAATGAAATTACATTTAACCAGGGGTTATTTCCTGCAGGAGCGCACAGGAGCGGAGCTCCGGCAGTAAAGAGCCCAGGGGGCGGGCACATGCAACAAGCCCCGCCCCCTGCTCCCAGCAGCCCTCAGTCAGAACAAGAAGCAGCCAGGTAAATTGCAGAGCCTGCCCCCTGGCCCCCCAATCCAAAACAGTCCAGTGGCACCTTTAAGACCAAGTTTTATTCAGGTACAAGCTCTCCCTCCTCTGCGAGGACAGATCTGCACGTTCCCCCCCCCCAATAGCTAGCAATCCAAAAAAAGTCCCGTGGCGCCTTTAAAACCAAGTGTTATTCAGGTACAAGCTCTCCCTCCTCTGTGAGGACAGACCTGCGTGTCCCCCCCCCCAATAGCTAGCAATCCAAAACAGTCCAGTGGCACCTTTAAGACCAAGTTTTATTCAGGTACAAGCTCTCCCTCCTCTGCGAAGACAGATCTGCACGTCCCCCCCCCAAATAGCTAGCAATCCAAAACAGTCCAGTGGAGCCTGAGCGGTGGGTGTTGCCTTCTGACACGCTTCTGGTGATGTCAGGGGGTGTGGCAGATGCAAATAAGTTATGCTAATGAGTTATGCTAATGAGCTCCTGCACCTCTTTTTCTACGAAATGACCCCAGCATTTAACACTATTATAACCAACAAAAACAACAAGAAGACACATCATTATAGCAATTAAAACCTGAGCTAAAAACATACAAAGTAAAAATGTCTAAAACATTTAAAACATTGGGCAGGAGGAAGGGATTAAGTTTTGAAGATAATAAATCCCTTGCGGGCAATCCAGAAAGTGGATCCATACAGGAAAATGTCATGGAAGAATGGCTGCCATTTTACTAAGCGAGCAGCATGCAGAATCCCTCGACTGCTTCAGCACATACTCTTCCCTCATTTCTTACCTTAATAACCATCTCAAAGGTGAACACGCCAGTGAAAACGTAGTCAAAATACCTCAGGACCTGGAAGGATGAAACAAAGGCTGAAGGGTATATATATTCCCGAGGAACACGTTCACATCTTGAAGTAGCAGTTGTTTTATGTGTGACCGACTTCGGTGCTTTCTCAGGATACTTTCAAATCCATTCAGTCAGTGGCCCAGTTCAGCGCAGGGCCTCTTTCCCACATCACTGCATTCTTTCAAGTGCTGTTCAGCCATTTTGATCTCAAAATTCCCTCCTCATGAATAAAAATATCCCCCTTTAATGTGTTGCCTTTCCATAAAGTACCTTAGGAGGCTTATAAAAATTCTAACACACCAAAAAAAGATCAGTTGGCAGCTTTTGATTTAGTTTGGCAAATTCTGGGGAATCCAAGGGCAGAATTCAGCCACAGATACGCAATTTTATTTCAAACGGCTTCAAAAAAAATGGGGAGATATAAACATGAACTTAAACTTTCCCATGAAATCCCTGGGGTTTAAAACGTTAAAAAACTAGATTGTGTGTCGGCTGTGCTGCTTGTCTCCTCTGGCGGGGGGGGGGGGGGAGAGGCGGCTGATGTCCTGTGTCTTGTTATGCTGGAATTTTAACGTTCACTTCTCCGTGCTGCGTCTTATCTCATAGCCTGAGTGACTGACCTTGGTACTTTTCTCCTGATGTTTCACTGGGAATATGAACCCCTTAGTTTAGGCGCGTTCCAGTTGCTTCTTTGATTGGCTCGACTTCGTCAGCGGCCTCACTTTGAATCCTGTATATCTATTCCCCTCCCGCCTTCAGAGTTAGTTCTGACACAGAATGTATGCACTGACCTACTCTTGTGCCGACACAGGCTTGATACATAGAAATTAGAAGAAGAAGAGATTGGATTTATACCCCGCCCTTCACTTGGAGTCTCAGAGCGGCTTACAAACTCCTTTCCCTTCCCCTCCCCACAACAGACACCCTGCGAGGTAAAAGAAGAAGAAGTTGGATTTATACCCTGCCCTTCAATACCCAAAGGTGTCTCAGAGCGGCTTACAAACTCCTTTCCCTTCCCCTCCCCACAACAGACACCCTGTGAGGTAGGTGGGGCTGAGAGAACTCTGACACAAACTGCTCTTTTCAAGGACAACTGTGCCAGAGCTTGTGACTGACCCACGGTCACACCAGCAGGTGCAAGTGGAGGAGTGGGGAATCAAACCCGGTTCTCCCAGATTAGAGTCCGCACACTTAACCACTACACCAAACCACTACACCAAATTAGCAAGTGAAACTTTTATTGGAATGGAAGAGAAACAGTTGTTGTTGTCGTGCATTGTATGTAATATAGCCAGGAGATCCTAAGACTGTCTGGCAGCCAGAGGTTATAGCTCTTTAGCATTATGACCCACTAGGTGGCAAGCTAGACTTGTTTTTAAGGCAAGGGGTGGTTTTGCCATTGCCTGCCTCCGCGTCACACCCCTGGTATTCCTTGGAGGTTGCCCTTCCAAATACTAGCCAAGGCCGACCCTGCTTAGCTTCCGAGATCTGGGCTGTCCAGGTCAGTGAAACGGCTTCCACATGCTGACTGCCACATGAGCAGCCTGATATCACCAGAGCTTACAAGCTAAGCAGGGTCAGCCACAGGCAGTACTTGAATGGGAGTGTGTGTTTTGTTAAGTGCCGTCAAGTCACTTCCAAAACATCAAATTGTGAACAGCCTTTCTGAGCCTTGTTTGATAGGAAACCACCGAGGAAGACTGGGCCTGCCGGGCAGAGGAAGGCCATGGGAAACCGCCTCTGCTCATCTCTCGCCTTTGAAATGCCAGGGTCCCGGAGGGGCCACGAGTCAGTTGCCGCTCGACAGCACACAATGATTACAGCTGCCGTATATCAAACTGCGGTTAAAGGGCAGCTCTGGGCTGGTCGACTTTTGGTGCTTTTTGTTACAGCTCAGCCTAGCTGGCTCAGTGGCAGAGCAGCTACCTTGCCTGCAGTAAGTTCCAGTTTTCATCCTCAGCGTCTTCAGGTAATGGGTGATAAGGCATACCTCCGCCTGAAATTGTAGAGAGCTGCTGCCGGTTGAAGCGGACAATGCTGATAGACCCGTGGTTGGTGTGCCGCATCCGGCCCGTTCCCTTCCCATTTGCCCTTTAACTTTGTCCCTTAAATCAGTTCATGCCACCTACGCCTGGGCTTCTCCCCCAACACCATCCTGCAGCTATCATTGCAGAGCTACTTATACAGGTGCTAATTGGAACCCCTACCCAAACCGTAGCCCACGCGTGCAGCACGCAGCTCCTTTTAGGCCCGTTTGTCATCAAACTGAGGCGTGCTGCTCGGAAAAAGCCTGGCTCCCCTCGCATCGAGGAGCAGAGGACCTGGAGGACTCTGTGCTAGGAATCATCCCGGCTGTGACTTCCCGATTCTTGCATAAACCCCCCACTTCCAACAGTATCCGTCCTCCTCCGAGCTGATTTGCTATTCACAACGGTTCACTAATTACTACCTTGGGGATCAGGGGAAAAAATGTATAGAACACTGAATTAGGGATAGGAAATCGAGACCAAGCATTAACAGTCACAGCAGTGCAGATGCTATTTTTCAATGTTTTAAAATAAGGCAGCAGAGATTCTTCAGTCCTGCAGTGCAGGAAGTACAAAGGAGACGCCTGGTCCCCCCCCCTACACATCTCCGCGCTCAGTTTCCCCCAGCTGACTGCTTTGTTTGTCCCGACTCCCGACTCTGTTCTGTTCCTTACGATAAGTTCTTTTTTTAGTTAATGATTCTTTCTTTGCCACGTTTTCATCTTCCCCTGACAGTTAATTCCTAAGCAGAGTTACAACCTTCTAAATTCACTGGAGTGAATAGATTGTACCTCTGTTTAGGATTGCACTTCGAGGGTCGGGACTGGGAGCCAACCATGGATTCTTAGGCCAGTGACCTGGAGGATGTCAGCCGGGACTCGCCACGCAAACGCAGCCACCCCAGGGAGGGGGGACTGGACCATCCAAGGAAGAGCTTCCTGCACTGATAGACCACTGTGTGGATACTCCCTGGTTGCTATAAAGACTTGCATGCCCGTCTAAACAACTAGAGACTGGCCGCTTTCAGGGTGTGCCCTTTTCTGACAGATGTTGCCCATGATAATATCGAAATGATTTCCCATGTCCTGTTTCAGTGCCCCTTCTACCATGCGCTACGACTGAAATGCCTAAATTTTACTTTGGCTCAACTAGAAGAATATCCTGATTGCCTAAGGATCCTTATTCTTCTTGATAATCCAAACTTTGAAATAACGGAAACTGTTGCTAAATTTCTTTTTGGTGCCATTTCTATTCACCCTTTATTTAATTGATGGGTATACTTACTTGGTAATTCCTTATTTCTGTATTTTGCAGATATTATTCTATGCTGTGGTGGTTGTTGGTGGTTTTTTTTGTATATGGGTTTGCAAGGGTTACATGCCAATAAAGGTGACTGGACTGGAACAACTAGAGACCCTGATCTTGTTGGACACATGGCATCAGTTGCCTGGGCCCACCCACTCCTCAGTGACACAGGATCTGGGTTCTGAGAATTATCCGTGGTGTCCGTTGTCAGCTCTATGTTTTTAATTGACCATTATAAAATTATTTCCTGACACTGTCAACTTCCCACCAGTTTTGTGGTCAAAGAGGTTAGTTCTCCATTGAGAGTGGAGCAAATCCACTCCAATAGAGTCCAGGCTAAGTTTTAACCATACCTTAAGGTGGATTCACAATACCTTAAGGTGAATTCACAATGGGCTCATGGACCGATGCTTATGGAGACATTCTGGTGAGAAAGTCCCAGGGCCACTAAGCAGAGCCCCGGGGGAAACAAACCAGAAGCATTCCAGCATGTGAACCTCCAAGAAGTCTGAAATGCTACAACCCAGCAAGAGCTGCACCATATGGTTCTCCTAAGTGGGTAGCCCACCTCTGTGCTGAACTATGGGGCAACTGAAGTGCATTCCCACTGTTAACCGCCACCCCCACCTCCGGGACCTATGGTAGAATTGTCAAGAAATCAAGTAATCACTTTATTCCTCTCCGAGTTGGTCAGGACCGGATCCTCTGCTGCCAAGGCGATGCTACTTGCCGCGATCACCAGAAGAATGCACATCTCAAAGTACCGCAGGTTGACAATGTAATGGCAGGCTCGCCGGATCCTGTTTGGGAAACAACAGAAGAGCGTTCCTGCAAGGGCTGACTATTGCACTGGTTGCACGCAATTCTGCTCGTTTAAAATGCTGCCAGCGTGTAGAAGTCATAACGCAGGACTCATAAGACTGTATGAAGGGCCTGCTGGATCAGACCAGTGGCTCATCTAGTCTATCATCCTGCTTTCCACAGTGGCCAGCCAGGTATCCCAGGAAGGCAAACAAGCAGAGACACGGAGGCCAAAGTCTCCCCCTGCTGCTGCCTCCCAGTGACTGGAGTCGAAGAAGAAAAGAGACTGGATTTATACCCCGCCCTTCACTACCCAAAGGAGTCTCAGAGCAGCTCACAATCTCCTTTCCCTTCTCTTCCCCACAACTGTGAGGCAGGTGGGGCTGAGAGAGCTCTTTCAAGGACTGCTAGTGAGACAACAGCTCTGAGAGAACTTGTGACTGACCCAAGGTCACACGAGCAGCTGCACATGGGGAGTGGGGTTTTAGAGTCCGCGCTCCTGCTGACCACCACACCCAACTGGCACCAGACTTGAAACCTATACTGCCTCCCAACATGAGGGTCCCACTCAGCCAACAGCCATTGATGGTCTATCTTCTGATCCCCCTTTAAAGTGACCGCTACCCCCTCCCAAGGCAGTGAGTTCTACAGGTTAATTACACGAAGAAGCATTTCTTTCCTGAAACTACAGCCCATCATTTTCATTCAGTTCTCTACAATTCCTCTATCCCTTGTACAATTTCTAAACTTCTGTCATGCCCCCTCTTAGTCATCTTTCTCTGAACTCAAAAAACACCCGTCTTTTAACCATTCTTGGTACACAGCCTTTCTGCACATTTTCCAGACATTTTTTTTAAGATGAGGCAACCAGAACTGTATACAATATTCCAAATGCAGCCAAACTATCTATCTATCTATCTATCTATCTATCTATCTATCTATCTATCTATCTATCTATCTATCTATCTATCTATCTATCTATCTATCTATCTATCTATCTATCTATGGGCATTATGATATACTGGCCATTTTATTTTGTACCATTCTCCAAGGATTTGTGGATTGGTGTTGTTTTAACGTGTTCATAAAGGATCTGGAAATGGGGATTAGTGGCAAAACAATCACTCTTGTGCATGACGCCAAATTATTTTGTATAGTGGAAAACAAAGTGGATTGAGAAATAGCTCCAAGAAGTTATCTCCAAATTGTGTAAGTGAGCAACCACCAGGCAACTGAACATCAAATACTTTGTGTACAGTGACTTCGGCAAAGCATCAACTTTCCATATATGCCACTGGAGTCTGAACTGGCAGGGACTGATCACGAACGAGATCTTGGGGTTGTGGTAGACAGCTTGGTGAAAAAGGCTCACTCACTCAGCAAGAGTGAGAACCCCAAAGCTACTCCTCTGGTTCCTATCATCAAACAGTTTCTAATCCAGCTTTGACCTGGATAGCTCAGATAAGATCGATCTTGTCAGACCTCAGAAGCTCACCAGGGCCGACCCTGGCAAGTACTTGGATGGGAGACCTCCAAGGAATATCAGGGCCGGGATGCAGAAGCAGGCAATAGCAAGGCCACTTCTCTAAAATGTCCAAGCCCCACTAAGGGTTCCCAGCATACACACACACACACAAATTACTCACCAAAAATTGTAAAAAACCTCAGTTTTTAATCCCATGATGTTGAGCTTATTCAGGAGACTTTTGAGAGGGATTTGTTTTAAACTTACAACATAGAGCTGCCTTCCTCTGTTTTAGCCTCACAACAACCACCCTGTAAGGTAGGTTAGGCTGAGACTGAATGACTAAGGTCACCCTCCAAGCTTCCAAGGCAGAGCGAGGGTTCAAATTCCCAGTCCGTAGGACAACACTGTAACCACTATACTATGCTGGCTCAAAAAAAAAAAATGTCAAAAGCTTCACAAATATACCACTTTTACCTTATCTACCCCTGTTAACAGTTCTGGAGAACTCCAAAAAGTTAGTTCAGGAGGGTTTCCCATTGGGAACAACTTTGGGTCCCCATTTGGGAGAAAGGTGGATTATAAATGAAATAAGTAAGTAAGTAAGTAAGTAAATGTCTCTTTCGTTTGTACCTTTAGCAGGGCATGTCAGGCAGAGATGTTCTGCCAGGCGTTTGGTTGAGGACAGCGATGGCTTTCCACCTGGCTGGCACTCCTGTTTTTCCTGCCCACGAGGCAGTAACATGTTTTGGCAGTCCGATCACCATCTTATTGGTTATAGGCTTGTACTGTTATATTAACGTGAATTATGAATTCTGTTGTTTGAATTGTGAATCTATGTGGAGCTGTTTTTTACTGATGCACACTGCCCTGAGCCCTATTCCATCGAGGAGGGAGATTTAAAAATCTAATTTAATGAATACATAATGTACTAATGCTGCTCTTATGCAAAATTAATCTAACGCCAATCCAACCACTTCACTCTGCATAAACTGCCTTTTTAAGAGACATGGCTACATTCTCCCTGTTCTTAACTGAAGGGTCTACTAACTTTTTTTTTGAAGGGTCTACTAACTGTGACCTGCATAGACCTAACCACAAGATTACTAGCTGAACCTGTAGAGAATCTACATTATATTTCAACACTTTGTTCCTGTCCTTCATTTTTGTAACTGTTTCCTTAGGGTCAAACGGTGTATGTACAATTAATTTGGCTAAAAACTAGAAAAAAACCAGCCACCAGAAGAGGAAGCAGTAAGCTGATCTGGATACAAGCCCCAGCAAGCTCTACAGAAGAAAACTTTTATAGCAGAACAGAAAAGACGGACATTGCCTTGGAAAAATAATTGCTGCCATCTTCAAAGGAAGATGCAGTTTCCTCTTCAACCACAAGATGGCAATGTTAGCCAGAAGCTCCTCAGATTCCTCTCTAAATGTTGGCCGATAGAGTTTGAAAGGCATGACTTTTATGAATTTTGAAAATTATCATAATTTTACTCTGTACTGATACTGAGCATTCAGCCTAAAATTTGTCTATCACTTAGGAGAACTAAGAAGCAACCAAGGTTTCTTGCAGCAGTATCCACTATTTTGAACTGTAATCTTCACTGCCTTTACAGTCAAGAACTGGCCCCTGTGTGGATCAAAAAATCTAGACACCAATGCCAACCACGAGTACAATTTTAAGTTCTGCAAACCTGGGGAAATGTCAGGTGTGTAGAAGTACACGCCTTTAAAAACAAATTAGGGTTCTCCCTTAAAATTATGATCATTGACACTGAAGATCCAGGTGGCCACCCAAGAACTCCCATCCCATCAAAGAACCAGCTCCTTGTTCCCATTCCCCTCCCCAGACTTATCAACTAGGAGGGACAACGTGGGATGGGAGACTGCCAGCCCCACTGCTATTGTGAACAATCGTTAGATTTTTCTTGATTGCATTTCAATTTTCCATAATTACAACTCACCCGGTTAATTCTGAGTTATATGGCTCTTTGACCCTCCTGTTCATCCCCCCTCCCCCGCAACTTTGAATATCAGATGAGGACCCACTGCATGCATTTGACAACGGGGGCTCTCATCCATGAAGGCTTATGCCAGAATGAAAACTTGTTCCAGGTGCCACAAGGTTTCTACTTAAATTCAAACCTGATGATCATCCTGTGCATTTGCTTTACCTAATGGCAGCTTCAGCTATAATACCAAGCAAGCGGTCTTCAAACTTTTTAGTTTTAAGGAGCGGGGATCCTAGTTGCCCATTTCAGAGGGAGGCTGGCAGCGACAGGGCCGTTTTGTGACAAGCTCACTCACCCTTCTCAGTTAGCAACCCCCTGTGCTTTCAAGGACCTCCATCCTTCTCCAAAACACAGTTTGGAAGCCACTGTCTTAAGCAATTCAAGCTTCAAAAAACGCAATGAGAACTCTCACGGGTTTGTGGTGCTGAAAATGAACATAGAGCTGTGCGGAACCATCGGCTTGCCCGTCTTGCTCTTCTCCTTCTTCCGCTTTTTCTTCTTCTCTGTCTCCTCCCCTTCCTCTTCCTTGGTCTCGGACTCCTTCAAAGGGCTGGCCTCTCCATCGGTCTTGTTGCTAACTGTAAAACAAACAAGTCTTGTTTCTGTTCCAGATAGCAAAGAATACACAAAAAAACACACAAGCAGCACCGAAGTCCAATGCAGGCACAGAATGACTTGCCTAAGGTTGGTGGCACCCAAACAACTTTATGAAGAAGAGAAGAGGAAGAGATTGGATTTATACCCTGCCCCGTAAGTCTCAGAGCGGCTTACAATCTCCTTCCCTTCCTCTCCCCACAACAGACACCCTGTGAGGTAGGTGGGGCTGAGAGAGCTCTCTCAAGGACTGCTCTTGAGAGAACTGCTCAGAGAGAACTGCAGCTCACCCAAGGTCACCCAGCAACTGCATGTGGAGGAGTGGGGAATCAAACCTGGTTCTCCCAGATTAGAGTCCGCGCACTTCACCACGACACCAAACTCTGCATCCAATAAGGGACATCTAGTGCCCTAGAGTAGGTGCTGATACCCATGTCAACTGACTAGGCTACAACCAAGAGAGACGTCTTTGAGGTTCTGGAGGAAGCGTGTGGGAAACAGTAGAGAAAAATATTAGAATAATACACACTCCTTAGTTTCCAGTTTGATTTTGGACATACCAGTAGGAATAAAGCAGCACAATGTTGTGGATGGGGCCAGCTGTGATGGGTAAACATGGCAATTCAAGGCCACTGTCTTATACTGCTGACACTATGCCTACCTATGAGGCTGAAGGACAATGGAAAAGAACGGGTTAATCCTGTCTTCAGCTGCCCAATAAAGCCTCATGCCTGAAGTCATTATGGGAGAACTGCACAGCCATGGCAGGGGACTGAAGTTTCCTCTTCCTTAATACGCAGTCACACCCCTAATTGCAGCCTTCTTAAAAACCGACAGCAAATGTTATATTCTGAACAGCTGCAAAGCCTAATATCACGGCACTGGGAGTGAAGGGCAATGCGGCAAGCGTCTCTTCACAGCAAGCACCCCAGTACTGTAGGCAGTAGGACCAGTAAGGCGGGCGCATCGAATCCTTCTCTCTGCTTTCCTCTTGTCTGTTCCGCTGCTGCCCCTTTGTCACCTAGACTGCTAATCTCTGGACGTTCCTCCCTTCCAGTCGCTCCTTCTCTCGTCCCTCTCTCTGACCCCCAAGGGGGCAAAAAGGGCTCTCTCTCTCTCACCCCCCACAGTGCTAGGGGTAGGGGTGGAGCAACTAAAGGCTTTGAAGGTGAGTTCATAAGAACATAAGAACATAAGAGACGCCAATGTTGGATCAGGCCAAAGGCCCATCCAGTCCAACACTTTGTGTCACACAGTGGCCAGAAATACCAGGTGCCATCAGGAGGTCCACCAGTGGGGCCAGGACATTAGAAGCCCTCCCACTGTTGACCCCCCCAAGCACCAAGATGACAGAGCATCACTTGCCCCAGAGCCCCTATCTATACCTTGTGGCTAATAGCCACTGATGGACCTCTGCTCCATATGCCTATCTAATTCCCTTTTGAAGCCGTCCATGCTTGTAGCCGCCACCACTTCCTGTAGCAGTGAATTCCAAGTGTTAATCATTCTTTGGGTGAAGGACTTCCTTTTATCCATTCTAACCCGACCGCTCTGCAGTTTCATTGAGTGCCCACGAGTTCTTGTATTGTGAGAAAGGGAGAAAAGTACCTCTTTCTCTACCTGCTCTTTCCCATGCATAATCTTGTAAACCTAAAGTTCCCCCAATTATACTTGTGACTACAAGTCGGGTCAGGCACCTGCGATCCAACCTGTGTCACACGTATTGTGCGTTTTGGCCCTTTGTGAGACAGCCGTTCCAAATGCCTGTCTCGCCTTTCCTACTATCGCACGATGGATTTCTTTATCAATGAAAAATATCCTTTCCTTTCTTAAAAGCAACAAGCCTCATGTGGACTCTGTCTTAAGACAGCCTCCCCTCTACTTGCAAGCAGCCAGGTCCAGCTAACACATGGCTGTGCTGATGCTATGGGGAAAAAATAAATAAAACCATGACCATGCTGAACTCAGGCTCTGCAATTTCTGCATGAAGAAAAGATGAATCCTGCAGTATGTGACTGGCGTAGTTTATTCAGGGTCCGGGGAAGAATGGCAAACCATGCTGTTGAAATGCTGCCTCCTAACCAAAGGAAGCCTTATTCAGCAGGGCATCCGGTTTCCACGACTTGACTAGGCACAGCCCTTTGGTTGAATTCTCTCACAGGCATCAAACAACCCAGCCAGCCGGTGGTCTGTCTAGTCCTGCATTAGGAGCAGGATCTTACCTGCTTCCCTGGGCCCCTAGATTTCTGACCCAGTAGAGAAGTGTAGAAACATTTCACTCGCCAGGGCAATACAGACACCCAGCGGATGGGAAAAGTGATCAATGGTTTTCTGTATTCATCCTCTAAACACATACAGCATTTTTGGAAGCTGAAAGCTGACATTCGCAGACAGCTGGATTCTGTGTCCGGCCCTCCCAGAACACAGCAGCCTAAACACAGATCTGTCTAACACGGCAGAGGCAATGCAAACCCAACACCAGGGGTCATTTCCTGTGGGAGCGCACAGGAGCGGAGCTCCGGCAGTAAGGAGCCCAGGGGGCGGGCACATGCAACAAGCCCCACCCACTGCTCCCAGCAGCCCTCAGTTGGGCCAGGAGCAGCAAGAAGAAGCAGCCAGGTAAGTTGCAGAGCCCCCCCCCTTCAGGTACAAGCTCTCCCTCCTCTGCGAGAACATATCTGCATGTCCCCCCCCCCCAACAGCTAGCAATCCAAAAAAGTCCAGTGGAGCCTGAGCGGTGGGTGTTGCATTCTGACACACTTCCTGTGATGTCAGGGGGTGTGGCATATGCAAATAGGTTATGCTAATGAGTTATGCTAATGAGCCCGTGCACCTCTTTTTCTACGAAATGACCCCTGCCCAACACCAATGAGCTGACTGCTGGGGGGGGGGGGAGAGCAGCAATGGCTGTTTTACATTCTCACCTCCTGGTTCTGCCATTTGTTAGGAAGTGATTAGGAAGAGATGAAAAGGAAAGAGAGAGACAGAGGAGCTGTCAAGCCAAGAGACAAAAGGAGGCTTTAACAAGGCATTTTCAGTGGTGCTGCTTAATTAATATCCATATTTAACATGTTTCACCTTGAAGCAGAAGAAAAACACTTTCCCAGGTCTTCGGAAAATGACTAATGGGAGAAAGCAAGTAGGTCTGAATGCATAAGAACAGCTTTACGGGACTGATGAGTCACCTGTGCTCAGAATACGGTTGCCAGCTGAGGGTTGGGAAGTGCCTGGAGAATTGGGGGGCGGAGCCTCAGGAGGGCAGGGCTTGGGGAGGGGAGGGGCCATGTAAGGGCCTAAGGCCACAGAGTCCACCTTCCGAAGCGATCATGTTCTCCCAAAGAACTGATCTTGATCATCTGGAGGTCAACGCATAGTGATAGAACTCCAGGTGGCACCGGCAGGTTGGCATCCCTAGTCCAGCAGTCACGACCTCTGAAAGCCAAATCAGATGAGATACACAAACGTCTGCACTGGATCTCTCCGGGGACTCATTCTAGAAGTAAAAGCAGCTGCAGGAGGCTGTCTGTCGGGTTAGGACAACTGTGCAGGGGGAAGGGGATTTTTTTTTAAAAAAAACCCTTTGCCTCCACATTTGTTCCGCTAAAAATGTCTCCCTGCTCCTCCCCAGGGGCAATGGGGTTTTAAAGTCAAAGGACAAGAGGATTATGTCTACAGACTCAACAAAGGACTCTATGGGCTAAAGCAAGGAGCAAAGGCCTGGTATGACAAAATTACTGGACTGCTACAGAAGCAAGGTTTTGAACAAGGGAAAGCTGAACCTTGTCTGTACACTAGAATTAAAAATGGACAATACCAGTATGTTCTTGTTTACGTTGACGACCTGATCGTGGCCTGTCAAAACAGAAAGGACATCAAAGACATAGCTGATGGACTGAATAAGGACGTGGAAGTCAAACAGCTAGGAGATGTACAACAGTACCTCGGAATGCAAATTGAGAGACTCGAGGATGGGACTTTTCTTCTATGCCAGAAACGAAAGATTATGGACTTTGTAGAATCTATTGGCATGAAGGACTGTAAAACATCATCCATACCAATGGAACCTGGATATCTGAAGGAAAAGAATGGACAACCACTCAGAGACATTGGAGAATACAGAGAAGCAGTTGGGAAACTTCTCTACCTCAGCAAAACCACGAGACCAGATTTCACAGCAGCAGTTGGCATCTTATGCAGAAAAGTGAGTTCGCCAAATCATCATGATTGGAGTGCGATAAAGAAACTGGCGCGGTACCTGAAAGGAACAATGGACTTACAACTGAAAATTGCACCGTCTGAAGGGCCCAGACTAGTCGTATACATGGACGCCAACTGGGGAGAAGAATCGGACAACTACAAGTCTACAAGTGGATATCTATTTTTCTACGGAGATGGACTAATAGACTGGACTAGTAGAAAACAAACTGTTGTGGCACAGTCTACAGCGGAAGCGGAGTGTGTTTCAGCAGCAAGTGCCTGTAGTAGACTTGAATGGATTTTTCATATGTTAAAGGACTTTGGAATAAGAGAACCTGTACCTGTACTTATGTTTGAAGATAATCAGGCTTGTATTACCATATGTAAGGAAGAAAGCACCACAGCTAGAAGTAGATCAATTGGTATTAAGTGTGCTTTAGTGAAGGATTTGTACCAGAAGAAGCTGATAGATATTGAGCATTGTCGTACAGAAGAAATGGTGGCTGATATTCTGACTAAGCCACTGACCAAAGAGAAATTTGAACGTCTACGTAAAATGTTGAATATGATTGGTACAAATGTTGAAGTGAATAATGAATAATGTTTTTGTATGTATGACTTACATGTCAGACCTTGAGAAGGGGTGTTGGAAATGTATGTGTTTACAAGGTCTGATGATTCAGTCATTATAGGGTTAACTTGTATTCCTAGTTTGCTATTGTTTAGACTGACCTGGAAGGGATACCTGGCACTAAGCCAATGGGGAATTAGCCCGGGAAAAGTAGCTTCTACTATGACACAGATTGGTCATTTGTTTCAGGTGACTTCCTTTCTAGGGTCAAGAAGAAGGAGAGAATCTCCATTACGTGTGTGCTTGTTTTGTCTGTACGCAGCATAGAAATGTAGCCCTTAGTGTTATGTTAATTTGTAGTAATCCCGTGAACCCTTTACCCTTAGAATAAAGTTTTTTTTAAAGCAAAGAAATCTCTTCTTTCCAATAGAGCAAGATCCTTTTAATAGTCTAAGTATTAAACAATTTTTGACTATTTTACAACAATTTTCCTCCGGGGGTTATGTCCAGTCATAGAGTCCCACCAAAGAGGGGGGAAAGGCTAAAAGCAGTGTTTGTTTTAAGAAAGTATTTTTTTGGGGGGGAAGGATAGTCTTTTTTTTCATGCCAGTCCACGCTGCACAATGTGCCGCCACCCCCCTTACTATGTTGCTTGTAGGCACGCCAGCCTTCGGGGATGACAACTGGCCTCCAGACGACAGAGACCAGCTCCTCCAGAGGGAAGGGCTGCCTTGGAAGGTGAGCTCCACGGCACTAGACCCCTGCTGAGGTTCCCGCCCCTCCCCAAACTCCACCCCCAAATCATCAAGCATTTCCCAACTGGGAGTTGGAAGCCCCAGCTGCTGGACAGAGAGCCGGCACTCTTCACCCCCGTCTCCCATACGAGTCAGGCTGAGGCTTCTCACGCACTGCCCATAATTTGGATGCTCCTGGGAATGAGAACCAAAAGCGGCATGCATGCACGGTGGTTTATTACTCAATGGCTTGCATGGGTGAATTGGGCTATTCCAGATACAGCGCCACCAAAAGAACTTTCACGTCCCCTCCTCTTCCTTTCGAACCACACTGCTTTTCAAAGACGTTGGATTCACACAGTCCTCTATCGATTAGCAAGCCAAGGAGGAAGAGGAAGAAGGAGATTGGATTTATACCCCACCCTTCACTCAGAGTCTCGGAGCGGCTTCCAATCTCCTTCCCTTCCCCTTCCTACAACAGACGCCCTCTGAGGTGGGTGGGGCTGAGAGAGCTCTTTCGAGGACCGCCCTTGAGAGAACTGCTCTGAGAGAACTTCTGACTGGCCCAAGATTCCCCCAATGGGAGTGGGGTATCCCCAATTTTGGGGCTTCCAATCTGCCGCTGGCCAACTGACCGGTGAGGGCAACCGCACCGGCGAAGAGCCCCATCCTGCCAAGCATATCTGGCATGATGACATCACCCAGAGTTGACTTTATCACATCAGGCATGTTGCATGGAGGATGCTCTAGCATTTGGGCAGAAAGTCTATGGTGTGACCATGGAGTTTTTTGCCCAAATGCTAGAGCATCCCACCCAAAGAGTGATTAACACTTGGAATTCACTGCCACAGGACGTGGTGGCGGCTACAAGCATGGACGGCTTCAAGAGGGAATTAGATAAGCAGATCTGCTACAACAGGATAAGGGTGCCTGGTAGGCTTCTCACCTTCCCTACATATGTGGCCCTAGATTAGATTGGTTCAAATCAGAATTGTAAGCCGCTCAGAGCCCCTAGGGGGTGAGCGGGATAGAAGCCGAAGGAAATAAATAAATAAATATGGAGCAGAGGTCCATCAGTGGCTATTAGCCACAAGGTATAGATAGGGGCTCTGGGGCAAGTGATGCTCTGTCTTTGGTGCTCGGGGGGGGGTCAACAGTGGGGGTGCTTCTAATGTCCTGGCCCCACTGGTGGACCTCCTGATGGCACTGGTATTTCTGGCCACTGTGTGACACAGAGTGTTGGACTGGATGGGCCTTTGGCCTGATCCAACATTGGCGTCTCTTATGTTCTTAGTATGCCCGGTGCTATTGGCCAAATGCTAGAGCATCCCACCCAGTATGCCCGGCGCTATGATGTCACCTCCGGGTGAAGACTCCCAGGTCCCCAGACGAAGACTGACCCCCCACCCGCCCACAGCCAGATAAGGCCTGGCAACCCTGCCCAGCCGACTGCCTGTGGAGGAGGAGGAGGGGGGGAGTCAAACCCGGTTCTCCAGATTAGAGTCCGCCACTCCTCACAGCGACACCAAAGAGTGCCCGTGCCTGAGTGCGCTACCCTTAGGAAACACCTTCCTCCACATCCCAGCAAGGGTGACAGGAGACAGAGGTCAAAGAAAGCCGACACGAGTGGGTACCAAGTACCAGTGACGAAGTAGCCAAAGGGGCACCTCCTCGTTTCTGCTTTGAGCCTCCTGAACGAGACAACACTGATAAGAGCTTTAGGTTCTCCCACCAACAGGTACAGCCCATCTCTAGACCTTGCCACATACTAAGATTTCACGGTCAGGCAAACAGGAGAAGAGAGAGAGGTCCTCACTCTGTACCACAGCAGAGTCTTGGACGTCAATCATGATGGTGGTGCTCTCCGCGACCTTCTCCGTGTTGGTGGTGATGGACGAGAGGTCGGGTTCGCTCCTGCTGATAGTCCGGCACGTGTCCGCTGGCAGGTCGCCCAGGAGGGCCTGCTCGCTCGTGTCCGGGCTGCCACCACTTTGCTCTGCTGGGCTGGCCTCCTTGCCTTTGAATGACTCCAAGTTGGATTCGACAGGGTTTGGTTCTTGGGGGGGCACAGCAAGCGGTGTGTCGTTTGCCGGGGCTTCGCTGGCGCTATGTGGAGAAAGGAAGGAGATCAGGAAGATCACACAGAGAGGAAGAGATCAGGGACGTGTGCCCGAGAGCACAAGCAAAAAAATGAAGGGACTGAGAATGACAATAATGATCAGCATTTAAAACAGTGCTTTCAAAGCACTTTGCTTATGCAGCCATTTGCCCGGAACACTCCAATCAGCAAAGACTGAACCCTCCCTCCAGTTTAAGTTGCTCTTCCTTTGGTAGTAGAGCGACAAACTTTAGCGGGAAGATAAGAAGGTTTGGGAAGACACTGCCTGGCTCTTAGCCTCTATGGAGTGAAAATCTGAATTTCTGCAGACCCTCTCTTCCTATTCAGACTTATCTCTGATCAAAACAGACTCCAGATTCCTAAAAAGTGGACAGAGAACAGTTGAATTTCAGGGAGAACTTGCATAAAGTTCTTGGTAGAAGAGCGACAAACTGGTGGAAAGCTTCTGAATGAGTTCTCTTTTCTGCTCCCCCCCCCCACCGCAGAGGATGAGAGAGAGAGGAAGAGAGAGCGCACGGGAAGAGAGAGAGAGTGGGGAGAGAGAGACAGGCAGCTGTGCACCTTAGATGAATTACAGAGCCAACCCTACCTAGATTTACACCAAGTCCAGAGCTCAGGGTGCTCGTTTAGGATTACCCTGTCATTATTTTGCATTTGCTCTGCCCTTTGACTCTGTCGCTCTGCCTTTTCACCCTCAAGCTCTGTCCTGGGCACAGGGGATTCTCCCCTTGTCTACAACGAGCTCCACCCCTTGCTCCAGATGGGTGGGTCCAGAGCTGGACTCCGCCAGTGGGTGGGGCCAGTCCCCTAGCTCATATCTGGGATTTCCAAGAGTCAGCAACCTTAAGTGTCGCCCAGGGGGCCCTTGGTGCTTTGAGGGAGAGAAGCAAAGCTAACAGGAAAAGCTTTCGCCAAGCCAAACAGAAAGTAGCTTGGTCATTGGTCCTAGGGATGCCAGCCTCCAGGTGGGGCCTGGGGATCCCCTGGGATTACAGCTCATCTCCAGACTACAGAGATCAGTTTCCCCTGGAGAAAATGGATGGTTTGGAGGATGTGCCCCACTGAAGCAAAGCTCCCTCTAAGCTGTGGAGTCCTGTGAGCAAAAATTCTACTCTGTGAGCTACTGGCATGAAAGTTGTGAGTGAGCGATAAATTAGTTTGCATTTCAGCTATTCCTCTGTGATCATCGCCAAAGCTAAGCATAGTCCACCAGCCCCATAAGAATGCACCATACTGAACCTGTGCTGTAGGGGCCTTTAGAAGGCTGTAGACATGCCCCCCCCCCCAAGTTTTAAGGG
>NW_015163672.1:237595-266879 GCF_001447785.1 Gekko japonicus | reverse complement strand
AACCCCCCCCCCCCCCCCCACCTGTTGTGGTGGTGGGGGGGGGGGGGGACCTGGCAACCCTGCTTGGTTCTGACCATTTGCCCTGGGATTCTACTCTTCCCCTCCTAGAGACCCTGAGGAGGAGGCTCAAACCCAACCCCGAGACCTTGCAAACCTGCCGAGAGCAGCAGCCTCTCCATGACTCCGTCTCTTTCTACCTCCGTGGGGCTGGAGAGGCAAGAAAGAGCTCAGAAACTGGATCAGGTTCGATCCCCATTTCAATTCCAGTTTGCGAAAAAACAATCCTGTGAATATTTTCATGCCATCTCCTTTTCCCCAGGCCAAATATTCCCTAGGAAAAGTATGCATCCCCCCCCACCCCCAGTCACCTGTGCATCAATTGCATATAAATTGTGTAAAGTTGTGCAAAAATAGCCTGTGCGCATAAATAGGCTGCAACAGAAACAAAATAAAAATCGAAACAGCGATGAGGCAGACGGAAAACCAGAACAATGAAAATGTACAGGATCAAAAAGAGTCTGGCGAAGTCAGTTCATTTCTACTCAGAAACCCACTGTGGGGATTGAATGCAAATGGAAACCAGTTCTGGAGTTAAGAGTGATGATTTCTGGCCCCTCATTAATGCACAGGCGGGGAGGACAGGACCCATGGTTTGCCGCCGACATGTCGGATCGCGTTCTGGCGGCTCTAATTGCACTGGATCAATTAGCCACGCCTCCCCCCTGCATTATCTGGCCTGTGTGACGGGGCCTAGGTTTAGCTTTGCAGGCCAACAACAAAACCTTGGCCCGTTCTGCATCTGGCATTCGTTCCACATTTTCTCAGCACTGGGGGAAAGATGCAGCTCAAAACAACACTCAAATGCCCCAGGGTCAACGCTCGTACTGACTGCAAAGTCACCCCTGAACGGCCATAAAACCAGGGGTCATTTTCTACAGAAGCACACAGGAGCGGAGCTCCGGCAGTAAAGAGCCCAGGGGGCGGGCACATGCAACAAGCCCCACCCCCTGATCCCAGCAGCCCTCAGTCAGAGCAAGAAGCAGGCAGGTAAACCGCAGAGCCCCCCCCCCCTTCAGGTACAAGCCCTCCCTCCTCTGCGAAGACAGATCTGCATGTCCCCCGGCCAAATCGCTAGCAATCCAAAACAATCCAGTGGAGCCTCAGCGGTGGGTGTGGCCTTCTGACACACTTCCGATGATGTCGGGGGTGTGGCATATGCAAATAAGTTATGCTAATGTGTTATGCTAATGAGCTCCTGCACCTCTTTTTCTACGAAATGACCCCTGCATAAAGCGGTCATAAATCTATGCAGGAGGTACCATAAAACTTGATGATCAAAGGAAGCGGCATGCAATGAAGAGGGGAATTTCTCTTCCAACGTGGGCTTGCTAAAACAATGGAGGGAAAAGCCAAAGCAAAATTGCCCCTTATTTCATCCCCAGTGGCCATCCTGGGCCCCTTCTCTGAGATGTGCCTGGGTAGACTTTTCGATCCTACAGCCAAAGAGCATTTCAGCTATTCCTCTGTGATCATCGCCAAAGCTAAGCATAGAGTCCACCAGCCCCATAAGAATGCACCATACTGAACCTGTGCTGTGGGGGCCTTTAGAAGGCTGTAGACATGCCCCCCCCCCAGTTTTCAGGGGATGGAGGCAGCAGTTTTATTCCGCATCCCTACAATTTCCTTCATCCTTAGTGCGTTTTTCTACTGACTTGGAGTCTTGCTGTTTTTATGGCCCTTCGTTCGCAGTTCACACACCCTTTGATTTCGCATTTAATGAGAGCTGGAATAAATGTAATTTCATGGCAGTTTTAAAATATGGTGTTTATGGCTTTACTCTGTGAATTGTCTGGAGGACAGAAATACAAGCTATGAATAATGAGATCACTTTCAACACGGCTGAGGGGAATGCGGTCTTGCTTTCGTCTAGAATCCTGTGCTTCACTCCCAAGTAGTAAGTCATAATCAACAGGTACAGCAACTTCCCCTGGGAAGGGACCACTGCTTAGTGGTACAGCATCAGCTTTGCATGCACAAAAGGTCCTAGTTTGAGCCCTTGGCACCCGCAGTTAAAAGGATCGAGCTGCAGACAGTCTGCAGGACTGCAGTCCTCTGAGCTGAGAATGCTGACCTCGACAGAGCAATGTTCTGACTAAGTATAAAAGCACCAGTTTTTCAACAGTGAGGCTAAGAGAAATTCTCTTTAATTCTTCTTTGTGCAAGTTCTCCCTGAAGTCCAGCTGTTCTCTTTCTACTTTTTAGGAATCTGGAGACTGTTTTGATCAGAGATAAATCTGAAGAAAGGAGGAATAGGAAGAGAGGGTCTGCAATATTGCAGATTTTCACTCCAGAGCTGCTAAGAGGCAGGCCAGGCAGGCAGTGTCTTCCCAGACCTTCTTATCTTTCTGCTAAAGTACCACCCTGTGGTGCGTATCATAAAACAAACTGCAAGGCCATTGATTTCTCTACAAAGAGAAATCAAGAGAAAGGAAAGAGAAACTCCTCTTTTAAAAGAGAAAAAAAGAGAAGGGAATCAGTGGCTGTATCTAAGTGAATTTCAGAAGTAGTAGTTCCCCTCCCCACAACAATGCCAGTTTTCAACACAGAATGGGTGAGCTGTGTTTTTCTCAGAAATGTCCTTCAGTTTTGTGTTGATCAGAGTACCAGATACACATCCATCCTCAGCATTAAAGAATTGTTTGCTGTTTTAACACAAAGCATGCTCAGACTAAGAGCTGTGGATCTATGAAGGCAGCAAGCTTTCAAGGCCAAAACGAAGACCAAAAAACAAACCAAAACCACACCCTACCTGGATTAGAAAAAGGTGTACAAAAAATAGAATTATCTTCTGTAGCAATTAGTTCACCTTCGTGCAAAGACAAGCACAATATGCACAAGAAAAGAGAGTCTTGCACAAGACAAAGATTTATAGGAACGTAAGGTCACTTTTGCATTAAACTGGTTGTTAACTGTTACTGGCCCAATTCTTTGTAAAACAACATATGGAGGGAGGTTTCAGACAGCGTATTTAAATCTGTTTATGAGTGGTATCATAAAGGCTCCTGCCCATTTCAAACTGTGCTGCTTCCCCTCCCCCCAGCCCATTTTGCAGCGCATTCTGTTTTGGAATTTTAAGAACACTCTAGCTTTTGCGCTATAACACTACACCAGTGGACTTCCGGTTTATGGAACAGCGATGGTGGATGCTCTCCCCGAACCGCGGGAGAGCGATCTGCACACCAGCGGCTTGGAGGAGTGCCACCTCAAGTGACACCCCCATGAAGCCTTTGCGATAGGCTCCAGGCCAGAGGGCTTTTGAGGGGTAGCCTCTTTGATGGTGTAATGCCATCAAAGAATCGAGGCTCCCCTCTGCCCTGATGGTCCAGTCGCTGTGTGGCCTTCAGGCACTAGTTGGTTTGACCGGGACAAGCACCGGAGATTGAGCGGAATGGTGTTTAAGATGAGTGAGGTCAGAGAAACTGACCGACAATGAACGTGAGTTCAGAATAAACCGAATTATTGTAAAAGCGGATTCCCTCCCCCATTGATAAAAGAGGCTGCTAAGAGGGACGCCTCTTATGCGAATGAACTGATAAGCGATACGAAGGGGGAGAGGGAAGGAAACACGATGAGTGTGTTTTGAGAGACTTACTTGATTATCGTCATTGTGGGGCAAATTTTTCGAGCTGGGAAGAAGCATTAGAAACTATAAACAAATCGGAGAAAATGGTGGCCCAGCAGAGAAAGTTGAAAATGAAACCACTGGGCAGTCAGAGTCCAGCAACTGACCGTGATGAATAAGAACTTTGCAGCTCAACAGCTCCAGCTGAACGAAACGGAGAAGAAAGTGGAGGAGGCAACTGAGAAAATTAAAGAGATAGACACCGCAAGTAAGAAATTGAAGAAAAGAATGGGAGAAATGGAAATGAAGCAGAAGTTCCAAGAAAATTGTTTGCTGCAATTACAGATGGAAAAAGCTAACATGATTCTCGGGTTCCTGAGGAAGGTGCTTAGCAACATCATCACTCCAGTAATAGGCTTAACAGCGGATGAGTTAGTAAAAGAAATGGAGTTAGTCTACAGGGCATACTCCAATTATATTTAAAAAAATAGCCTGCCTGGAGAAATAGTGGTCAGATTCTCAAGAAGACAGACCATCTTAAAAGTGACATCAGCAACTCCACTGAAAACGGGAAATGTAATCATCAAGACCTTAAAAGACATTCCATTTGAAATTCGACAAAAGAGGGAAAACTACAAGGATCTAATTTCTTTCCTTCAAACCAATGTAATATCGTACAGGTGGGTGATCCCGGAGGGTGTTATCTTTAAGATCAATTATAAAAGAGAGAAGATAGACTCCATTTTTAAAGCTAAAGAGTTTTTGCGGCGTCAGCTGGGAATGGAGGAAGAGTCCAAGGAGGAAGAAACGAAATCTAGTGACTCTGCCACCTCTGGAATGGAAGAGGACTCTGCTGCAGAAACGGGAGTTGTATACGATTTTAGAGACAGAAAGCCGAAGTAAAGGCAGGACTCGGAAAATAGCCTTTTGAAGCGAAGAATAAGAAGATGATCAGAAAGTTCTCTCATAACAACATATTAACACACAAATATTGAAGCTGAGACAAACAAGAACTCTACAAGTATATTGTAATATTAACACTTATAGTATTAACACATACTAACAGGGATAAGATCTCCTCCTCTTGGGGTTTTAGTATAGTGTGATTATCTATCCTTTATCCCTAGATGTAGTCCCCTCCCTAATATTTTCTTTGTAGTTTTGTAGTTTATTGCAAAATAAAAATATCCCTCCGGGGGTTTTAAAACAAAACAAAACACTACACCAGTATAGTAATTCAATGCTTGCAGTTGTCATGTGAATGCTGGCAATGTAGCATTGAATGCTATATTGGCCTAGCGCTATCACACAAAATTTAGAAAGTTTTTTTAAAAGCTGAAATAGAACACACTGCAAAAAGGGTGTGTTGTGTCCCGACCTAGCCATGTGCTCAATCCCGTTTCGGCCGGTTCCACATGCGGTCAGGTGAGGTACCTGAGCTTCGCTCCCAAACACAATTGACGTTCAGATCCTAGTTCCCAGCCAATCGGGAACCTAGGCTCCCCAGGAATAATCTAATCAGTGTAAATAGACCATTCACGGGTGTGGGGTGTGTGGGGGTGTGTTTTCCTTGGGGCATATAAGCTGGCCTGCGAGCCGGCTACTTTGTCTTGTTCTTCTCCAAATAAAGTATGAGAGCTGAATTCACTAAGTAAGTCTCAGTATTTTTCAGAGTGGTACAAAAACAGCACTTTCAGAAGCTCTGCAGATGTTTCAAACACCACACTAGACCAATTCAGAAGCACAAGAAATACCTGCAGTTGGATGAAAGGGGTTAAAACCAAAACCAAAAATGGCTCAATTGTACTTTGCAAAAGGACACAAGTGACTTGGTATCAAAAGGTTAAAAAAATCCATTAGCAGCAGGGTTGCCATCCCCCCATGATTTTGGGGGGGCGGGAATCCACCGTTGTCCTGCCCAATGTGCCCAGTACAATGATGTCATCACGCCAGGCACATTGCGTGGGGGATGCTCTAGCATTTGGGCAAAAACTCTATGGTCATGTCAGGCAGGCCGGGGCGCATCAGGGGAGGTGGTGGATTGGGGCTCCCAAAATCGGGGGGAAACCCACCTCCATCGGCACTGCAAAAAGGGCCGAGGGGAGGAAGCAGCACAGTTTGAAATGGGCAGGAGCCCTTATGATACCACTCATAAACAGATTTAAATATGCTGTCTGAAACCTTCCTCCCTATGTCGTTTTACAAGGAATTGGGCCGGTCACAGATAACAGCTGGTTTAATATGAAAGGGACCTTATGTTACAAGGAATTGGGCCGGTCACAGATAACAGGTTTAACATGAAAAGGACCTTACGTACCCATAAATCTTTGTCTTGTGCAAGACTCTCTTTTCTTTTGCATATTTCTTGTGCATGTTCTTGTGCGTGGTTCGCATGTGTGCCAGAAGACTCCTGGAGAGTGATGCTGGATCCCTCCCGCGGGCAGCCAGGTAAGACCTGGAAACCCTAATGAGCAGCCACAAACCAAAACAGTTGTGTCTGAAACGACACATGAAATCTCTTGGCAACTGGCCACTAAAATGGATTACAAAGGCTGTTTGCAAGGGGCCCAAGTTATATTTTTACCAATATTCTGCAATAGACCAGCGTTGATCCTCTGCGAGGGAAGCAGCAGGAAGCAGGAGCCCACCGAGGGCTGAACCTCTGATTAAAAGGCGCTTTATTTCCCCCCACACATGACCGGACTTCTGCATGAATATTTATCCCTTCTGGAGCTCTTCATAAATGTTAGCAAACCTTCTCTGGGAAGCCTTCCAGGCACCAGAAGTAATGCAGTCTCTTACGTTATGTCTTCCAGCGCAACTGTAAGCTTAGAAAAGGCCCTTGGCAATAAACCACCTGGTTTCCTGGGTTACTGCTAAGACCATACTGAGCTTTGCTTGTCGTTTGTGAAGACTTTCTGAGCCCCCTCCTTCTTAAACTGGACCAGAAAGGCAATCTGCTTTCCCCGGCTCCGTCTGGCATGCCTTTGATCATGAGCCCTCCCTCTTGGAAACAGGGCCTTCCTATACAGAGCCAAAGCCCCGCCTTCCCCCACCCAGAAGCCAAGAGACAGCTCAGACTCTCTTGGGTCCCTAGCTTCCTCCTCCTCCTCCTCACCGTGTTGCCATTCTCAAGGGCCTGCCTCCCAGAACATTGTCTAGTTTCTCGATACTTGAAACAGCAGTTTACATTACATGAGTCAAAAAAGAACTGTTCCAGCGGTCTTCAGCCTTTCCTGACTTGGGACCAAACATTAGCCCCCACGTGGCAGAGTGAGACCAAAGGAGTTGAAAGCACAGGACAGGAAGCAACATCTGATCACATTTGTAGGACATCAGTCACATGACAGGATGACGAGGAGCCCTGCCTATGCTAAAAAGGAGGAAGAGAAGGAGGAGGAGATTGGATTTATACCCCCTGGCCCTTCACTCAGAGTCTCAGAGCGGCTTACAGACTCCTTTCCCTTCCCCTCCCCACAACAGACACCCTGTGTGGTAGGTGGGGCTGAGGGAGCTCTGAGAGAACTTGTGACTGACCCAAGGTCACCCAGCTGGCTACATGTGGAGGAGTGGGGAATCAAACCCAGTTCTCCATATTAGAGTCTGCCACTCTGAACTACTACACCAAACAGGCTCTTCACCACTGGGTGACCTCATCCCACCACCCGGCTGTTCTTCTCAGTGTTTGAGCGAAGACGGTCAGGGGACAGGACACCTTTTCTCTCTTTGCGTGCACACAAGCCATAGAGGCTTCCTACAAGCACTGGAAATAGGCTCGCTTTATAAAAGCTTGCAGTCCAGGAGGTGAGGCGCCGTGCCCAACCAGAGTGTCCTCCTGAACCATGGGCCGAGCACCACGGTCCTAGATTATCGAAATGAGTAAAGCTGCTCTTGTTGTTCGTCCAGTGATGAATTGCCACAGTTCATTACAGGTTCACAGCACGTAGTCTAACATTAGGCATGTTTACTCAGAAGCAAATCCTACTCAGTGAAGCTTCTATTCAAGGGCACAGGGCTGGAATCCAACGGCGCAATCCTGTACAGAGTTACTCCAGTCCAAAACCATCGACAGCGCAATAACTATGTACAGGACCACATAGCAAGGCCACCACCTTACAAAAGCAACCAAATTCAAGTGTGGGCCAGGTTTGGCCACCACAAATCACACGGTGGCTGGCCCGTCAGCGGCCTGTGTACAGGGACATCTCCTTCGTGGGGAAGAACGTGGGGAGATGACAGGGAGGAGCCTCGTCCCGCTCACCTCGTCAGCTCCTCCTCTGCAGCCACCGGCCCCTCTTCCATCAGGGCCTGCTTCTCCTCCTCGCTCTTCTTCTGCTCTCCCTCTGCCGGGATCGCCTCCTCGGGGCCCGTCTCTTGGCTGGCCGACCTGGTCTCCTTGGCTTCCGTCCGCACCCTGCGGTGCCGGCTGCGCCGCTGGCTGTGCCTCAGCCGGGCCCTTTCCTCGAAGGCCACGCTTCCTCCACCCTCCTGGTCAGCGAGACCACAGTTCCCGTGGAACGACTTGTGGTGCCACCCTTCCCACTCTCTCTTGGCTCGGGGAGACGGGGTCCTCTGGTCTTCCCTGATGCTCGGGCAAGGATTGGAACCCAGGACTTGCGGCTGTTCCGAGCCCTCTCCCTGTGCCCGCTCTGCCTTGCCCCCTTGTTCCCCCTCTTCCTTTTCGAGGCCAGAGTTCTCCAGCAGCTTCCTTCTCCGAAAGATGCTCGCGTGAGGGTTGAGCAGAGGGGGCTCCTCCTTGTTGATGGCCTCCTGGCTGGACATCTGCCTGTGTCGGCGGAGCTGGCTGGTCCTCTGCTCCCACACGGACATGTGGTGGCGCCTTCTCCTATCCCTCCTGGGAAAGGAAAACAAAGGGGTTCAGTCCATCTGTGCCCTGTCAGAAACACAAGAACACACACCAGTACATACGGCATGCAACTGGGACCAGTGAAAACCACACACTTGAACTTGGTTCTCTGTGCCCGCTGCATTTGCACGGCTATAGCCAAGGGAATTTGCTCTTCCCCCACCCTTTAAAAATCACGCCTTTTGCAGGGTCACAAGAGAATCAAGCCCACTGGTATGAGATCAACAGACAGATATCCAGCATCCACACCACCCACATTTAACGGGAAACACAGCAACAAGCCCCAAGCGACAGGGAAACCAATAGAAACAAAGGAGCCCATTCACTAAGATGCCTTTTACATTGCCCATCTCTCACCACCCAGCATATCGCTTGAAGCACACGGCATCCGCATGTGTGTACATAGACATGTAAACATTACGCTTAAATGTGTTTACAGTGCAGTTAAACAAGTACATGTGCACAGACAAGCATGGACGCAGCATTGTGTCTTGCATGCAAGTATCAGGGCTGAACAGAAGTGGCCCACTGTTGGGCAAATGAGACATTCCATTTACTGAACTGGAGAAGGTGCCAGTTGGCCAGCAAGGGAAGGTAGGAGGCTGTGCCCCAGGAGGGTCCATGCATGGGGAGCAGGTGGCGGCAGCAGCAGCAGCAGCAAGAGGGGAGGCATGCAATGCCAAGCCCCATCCCGAACATTCCGTAAATGCTCGGTTCCAAGGCTTTGGAGCACGTGCTCCACACACTGGTTTGGTGCCCCTCAGACGTCTCATCTCAAGATCCAAAGAGTGCCGGAGCTCTCCCCTCCTGTGCTCATACTCCAGCAGCAATCCAAAGCGCATGGACTTGGAAGCAAATCCTGTTGCAGAAAGAGGGACGGGACTGCGGAGCGAGCATGCACGGGGGACACTTTTCAGCTGCTGGGTGCAGCAGCTTTTCAGCAAGAGTGCTCCGCCTCCACCCTCCGTCTCACAAAGCCAGAGTCTCTGCGTCTGTGTGAGATGCATTGCTCAGGGCTGCGGAAAGGTAGCCAGGGTCCCAGGAGGTCTTGGGGACCGCCTCCTGCAATCCCGCCCCCTCTGCTGCCAGTGGATAACAGAGCGTGCATGAAACACAGCAGTCATATTGTTGCATTTTGTTGTATCTAAGGATGATAAATGCATTAATAACCATGAATGATGAGTCACTGAACGGGCCACCGATCTGATTCTGTAAGCCACTGCAGGGATAGCCTATGGTTGGGTGGGCATGATCTTCCTTGTCCACTAGCCTTTGGCAATAAAAACCTATGCATTGGTGGCCTCTGGCTTCCTGGGGTCCTTTCTGGGGCATTATTATTATCATTATCTTATGGCATTGTGTGTAGTATAGCCAGGAGATCCTAAGATGGTCTGGCATCCAGAAGTTCTAGCTCTTTTTTAGCATTATGCACCACTAGATGGTGAGCTAGTCTTGTTTTTAAGGCAAGAGACATTTTAGAGGTGGTTTGCCATTGCCTGCCTCTGCGTCACAACCCTGGTATTCTCTGGAGGTAGCCCTTCCAAATACTAGCCAAGGCCAACCCTGCTTAGGTTCCAAGATCTGATGAGATCGGGCTAGCCTGGGCTTCGGGGGCATTTTGCTTCCTTCCCTCCTGCCCTGTAGGGATGCTCTCCCACCATTTTTTTTTTGATAGGATATTAGGAAGGTATTTGAGACCCTGATAAAACGGTGCCTTGTGGTATGAGTCAGGTGTGCTCTGCAGTATTATACAACTGCACATTTGACCACTGTAACAGACAGACACACCAACACAGGCATACATGTATGAACACACACCCGCTTGACACACGTCAGAAAGTAAATACACAAATACACGCAGTACAACCTTTAATCTTGTGTGCACATACATACATATAATAGAAACAGACACACACACTCAGACCCACATAACAGCTTAAGCTGGTTCACAGGTACATCTCACACCAACACACAGAGGCACACAATGCAAACAAACACACAGAGATACAGTGTACCATTATAGACCTACACTGATTCACAGTTCTTCAGGACACACACACACATAAATAAAATAAAGATATCCACTCACAATGTGAATGTAGAACACCTGTGCTCTCAATACCACCCCCACCCTGGTAACCTTCTCACATACAGACACACACACACGACCTCTCACAACGTGCAACCACATGCACACATACAGATTGCTGGAGCGTGGTTCCCACATCGACATGTGGTGCCTCCTCCTTCTGTCCCTTCTGAGGAAGAAAAATGCATGGGTTCAGTCTGCAATAATGTCTCTGGATCTTAGCACCATCCGCGCATGAAATTTACATACATACACACGCAGAAGACCATATGTACCTTAATGCTTGTCCACAGAGGGACACATAATGCGTTTCTTTCATCTTAAGTAATGTACATTATGGTAAAGGTAAATGTTTCCCTTGCTCAAAATGTTTCCCTTGCTCGAATCCGACTCTAGGGGGTGGTGCTCATCTCCATTTCCAAGCCAAAGAGCCAGCGCTGTCCAAAGACGTTTCCGTGGTCATGTGGCCAAATGCTGAGGCGCACGGAACACTGTTACTTTCCCACCGAAGCGGCACCTGTTTATCTACTTGCGGTTTCTTGCTTTCGCACTGCTAGGTTGGCAGGAGCTGGGCCAGAGACGGGAGCTCACTCCGTCATGTGGCACTCGGATCTCGAACTGCTGAACTACTGACCTTCCGGTAAGCAGCTCAGCGTCTTAACCTCTGAGCCTCCATGGTCCCTCAATGTACGTTACATAAGAATAATACACACAGGTGGTTAGGAACTATGCATTTACGCATACCTAGAAAGTGGTTTTCATATAGATTATTTATTTATTCATTTATTTATTTCGGTTTCTATTCTGCTCTCCCCCGTGAACGGGCTCAGAGTGCATGACCACATAAGTTAAAACATTTCACAGTAAGGATTAAAACACTTCATGAAAAATCATCCATAATAAATAACCACAACAGATTTTAACTGAGCTATAAACAAAACTGCCACAAAAACTGGAGCTGCTAGCCTGCAGACCATAGACTGTGGGTCTTCACCTGATGGGCTGTTTGAGGCTGGAAGGTTCAGCAGGGAAAGCTAATAGACGGAATAACTGGACGCCCAAAGGCCTCACCCAAAGGCCTGGTGGGACAGCTCCGTTTTACGGGTCCTTTGGAACTGTAATAGGTCCCATGGGGCCCTGATCTCCAATGAGAGCATGTTCCACCACATCGAGGCCAGGGCAGAAAAGGCCCGGCCCTGGTCGAGGGGCTAGGCAGACGTCCTTTGGGCCGGGGACAACCAGCAGATGCTGATCTGCAGAGCGCAAGGCTCTCCGGGGCACGTGTGGGGAAAGGTGGTCCTTCAGATACGTTGGTCCCTGGCCACACAGGGCTTTGAAGGTTGGTACCCAACACCCTGAAACAAATCCAGTACTCATTCGGAAGCCAGTGCAATCTGCCCAGCACAGGCTGAAATACCCATAACTTAGATGCTAACTGTATAAACCTTCGCTTGTATGCAAGAGGGTTAGTGCCCTGTGGGAAGGTCTACGCTTTGCCTCCCAGCATTTCAAGGGGTTGGACCCTGTAGAAAAGCACACAAAAGTGGAATACATCTTCCCCTGCCTTCCCCTTCCCCCAGCAACCTGCCGCTTGACGCAGAATTATCCCTGTAGATTGGGGAACCCTCCTGAACCAAAATGTACTGCAGCGGGGGTGGGCTTAAATTGATCCCCCCACCGCGGCCTGTTGGATTGCGGTACATGTTTGTTCTCCAAGGTTCCACAGCCCACAGAGAGGACTCCTTGAGACAAGTTGCTGAGAGAAAGATGGGGAAAGATTTATTCTGACAACTTAGAATCATAGAATGATAGAATGTTAGAGTTGGAAGGGACCTAGCAGGTCGTCTAGTCCAACCCCCTGCACTCTGCAGGAGCAGAACTGAAAGAGAGCCCTACAACATCCCTGAAAGATGGTCATCCAGCCTCCCCTTGAAAACGTCCAGCGAAGGAGCATCCACCACCTCCTGAGGCAGACTGTTCCACTGCTCAACCACTCTGACAGTTAGGAAGTTTCTCCTGATATTTAGCTGGTAACGACTCTCTTGTAATTTCCACCCATTAGATCTAGTCTACTTCTGCAACCTTTCCCACAAGATCCAACTTTGAAGGCAAGGTTGGCAAAGATTTATGCCTTCAGTGCCAGAGATCAAGGGGTCCGTATCTACCACTGGCATTCAGGTCTGGGAATGTTAGAATTAACTATGGATTTAGACTCCCTGTACGGTAGTGAGCGGGTTCTGTAACAAGGTTTCTGAATGCAAACATCTGGCTTTAAAAAGAGCATGGAGCAACACGCTTAATTGTCACCATTCCAGAGTGTAAAAGCATCCTAGATAGAGGGAACTATCATTTGCATCCCTGTAAGGGCTGCGTCTGCACTTTCGTTGTTGTTCCCTAGCGTGGCAGGAAACAGAAAGGAAAGGCTGCGAGGTTGCAAAGAAACACCTGTGTGGTTTAATGGATACATTCTCAACACCACGGATTTTCAAACCGATTTCCAGAGATCTCGGGCACTCCTTGGAAGCTTAGCCAGTGGGATTAGACTCAGATGTCCCTGCAATATACCATGACCATCTGCAGAAAAATTCTTTTGGCTTATGAGATTTCTATCTTCTTTTTAAGGTGCGCTCTCCTAACAGTGAGGCCCTTGGGTGCTACTGACAGCAACACCTCCAAGTGGGGTTTGGCTGTCTTGGAATTTCTTCCTCTGCATGTTATTTGTTGGCTGCATCTTGTTAATCTGGAAAACAAATTAAAATTTGAACCTCCCCCTGCGGTGTGAAGCGAAGAGGGAGTGTCGGGTACACACTCTAGTGTGTACCCTTGATTTAAATGGGACAATGATGAGGCCCAATCAGCTGGGCCAGCACTTCATTTGAATTCTTTGTGTCCCCTAAAAGGCACCCTCCCATTTCCTCCCCAGCTCACGAGCTCCATGGCAAACACATGTGAGCTCCCTGGAAGAACAGCTGAAGTGGAGGTGATGCTCTGAAGGCAGAAAGTCTGAAAAGCCAGCCAGGAACTGGGCTGGCCTGGGCTGCAAGACAGACCCTCTGGCACAAAGTGGCAAGGAACAGGATTGCACCACATGTGCTTCTGAGCGGACTGAAATCTGTCCTAAATGCCCCATACACTTCAAAGCACATTTGCAAGCTTTTTGTGTCTGTGTGCCCATTGGAAATGCTCACCTGATATGCCTTCACAGCTAATTTTTTTTTTAAAAAGGTTAGGGTTTCTCTCTCCCATATTGCATGATCCCCAGCCAATCGGGGATAATGACACTGTGCAACACAGCCAATCGGACCTGGCTGTGTAATGATATCACAGAGGGCACGCCCTTTGCTTGGAATGTGTATCAGAAGCAGCCCGGAATAACCATGTCCCAGAGGCAACATGCTGCCCCAGCCCCCGTTTGCTGTAGTAGTATGACCATTTACTCTTCTGGCTGTGGCTGTTACAATGCAGTAAAGCAAGGAGCTCGGACCTGGTTACCTCAGCAATGAGGATAGCTCTCCCCCCTTCCTAACCCTTCCTCTGCAATCCAAAGGGGGTTTCGCAGGGGGCAAAGATACTCCTGTATTTCAGCTCAGCACAACCGTGAATTGTTCACGGCAAACTGGGCATGGTTATGAAGACAGCATGCAACTGCCGTGAGCTAAAAGATTCAGCACAGACATGACCTGCGAGTTTAAATGGTACCACAAACCGCTTTGAGCTCTTAACCAAAGACAGGTTGAAATAATTAAAATAACTAAATCTGAGCATTCTGTGCACAGTCATAGATGCAAGTTTCATGCATGCAAATGAAACACATGCATATAATTGCAAAAAAACCAAACCCAAACACCCCAACCCCTCCCCAACCCTGTACTCTTTCATTAGGTTATTTATGAACCACACATACTCCATGTCAACGTTTTAGAGAAGCAGAAATCACTCCAACCCAACCAAGAATGCATGCGCTCAAAACTGATGTACACAAAATATAACCAGTATACATGGTAAGACTCATGTACGCCACGCTGAACTCTGTGGAGGAAAGCTAGGATGCAAATACACTCCTCCGGTGGGGTCCAATGGTAGGTGGGATGCTCACACCACAGGAGTGCCCATTCCCAGCACAATTCTTCCCAAACCACCCCAAGTGATTGCTAGGTTCATACCACAGGGGAGGAGAATGGGATGGAGCCAAGGAGAAAAGAAAGATCGCCAAAAATGCACTGAGGTTCAGAGGTTGAGATTTACTGATTAGATTGCGAATAAGTTTTTGCCTGCTGCATCCAAAGTGAAGAAGGACATATTCACACATACAGGAATTCTTGCATATGCATGCCACTATATACTCAGAAAAACTGGCTCAACAAATTACATTAGCGACTTGTCGTTGCTGTACAAAGCAGGGGCACCTTTGGAGGTTCCAGTGTGCGTGCATGTGTGTGTGTGCGCCCATGTGCAGAGTTCTCTGAGGGGGACAGATAAAGGTTCAAAGGCTGAGTTTTGACTCTCCAAAATATTACATTATGCAAAGGGAGACTGGTCACTTTTTAATACTTCACAATAGTTGCTTCTGAGGAATCATCACACCCAGGAAGGAAGGGGACTCTGCCTCCCCTCCGGTAAGAGAGCCCCAATGGTTATACCTGTTGGTCATAGAAGCATGCATATGCTGCAGTGCACATCCAGATCCTTCCCTGTTAATGTGACACACAATGCATGGAAATCCACTCTCAGATACTGCACATCATGTTCAGCACATACAAACCTACTCGCATGAAAAAACTCCTGCATCACTGATGTAACCCTGTAAGCACTGTAAGCTATCGTTGTGCGTCTCATCCTTCTGGACTGTGCACACACGTACAAAATATTACATTATGCAAAGGGAGACTGATCACTTTTTAATACTTCACAATATACATGGAGAACAGTTGCTTCTGAGGAATTATCACACTCAACCTGAAACACCCAGGAAGGAAGGGGACTCTGCCTCCCCTCCGGTAAGAGAGCCCCAATGGTTATACCTGTTGGTCATAGAAGCATGCATATGCTGCAGTGCACACCCAGATCCTTCCCTGTTAACGTGACACACGATGCATGGAAATCCACTCTCAGATACTGCACATCATGTTCAGCACATACAAACCTACTCACATGAAAAAACTCCTGCATCACTGATGTAACCCTGTAAGCACTGTAAGCTATCGTTGTGCGTCTCATCCTTCTGGACTGTGCACACACGTACACACATGTACACACACACACACATCCAGGCTCACTTATGCTAGCGAGCATACTTTCCTAGCTCTTTCATACAGCCTACTTCCATGGCCATACTGCCTATCTGTGAACTTCAGCACAATAGGAGTTTATTGTTGATGCCGAAAACTCCCACCTTCCCTCCCTCCCTCTCTGAATAGTTCTGTCATGTCGGTCATGTTTGAGTTCCTGCTCCTGCCAGGCTCTGTAGACCTGCCTCCCTTCAGTGTCACTGCACAGAAATGATTGGGAGAAGTGAAGGCTTCTGGGTATCCTAAACAATCCCAAAAGATTTTAATCGATTACCTCCTTTTGGGGGGAGAAACACGTGATCTCAGTGGCCTTTGCCCAAACGGGACCTCTGAAACCTTGTTGCATACTTTCCTAGCTCTTTCATACAGCCTATTTCCATTGCCATACTGCTTATCTGTGAACTTCAGCACAATAGTTTATTGTTGATGCTGAAAACTCCCACCTTCCTTCCCTCCCTCCCTCCCTCCCTCTCTGAATATTTCAGTCATGTCGGTTATGTTTGAGTCCCTGCTCCTGCCAGGCTCTGCAGACCTGCCTCCCTTCAGTGTCATTGCACAGAAATGATCAGGAGAAGAGAAGGCTTTCGGGTTTCCTAAACCATCCCAAAAGATTTTAATAGATTACCTCCTTTTGGGGGGAGAAACACGTGATCTCAGTGGCCTTTGCCCAAACAGGACCTCTGAAACTCTGTTGGCTTTCTTTATAACCTTTCTGCCTCTACTTACAAGGTGGAAGGATCCATTTTCCTTGACCCATTTGCAAACAATTTATATGTTACTAATGAGGCATGGTTCCTGGTGCAAAATTCACACCTTCCCTCCCTCCCTCCCTCCCTCTCTGAATATTTCAGTCATGTCGGTTATGTTTGAGTCCCTGCTCCTGCCAGGCTCTGCAGACCTGCCTCCCTTCAGTGTCATTGCACAGAAATGATCAGGAGAAGAGAAGGCTTTCGGGTTTCCTAAACCATCCCAAAAGATTTTAATAGATTACCTCCTTTTGGGGGGAGAAACACGTGATCTCAGTGGCCTTTGCCCAAACAGGACCTCTGAAACTCTGTTGGCTTTCTTTATAACCTTTCTGCCTCTACTCACAAGGTGGAAGGATTCATTTTCCTTGACCCGTTTGCAAACAATTTATATGTTACTAATATGTGCAAACAAAATATGTTACTAATGGTGCAAAATTCACATGACTAGCTCACACGGGCACCCACCATGGCTGCATCTTCTTCCCACTGAGGCCTCAGATGACCACTGTAAACATCTTACAGTGCAGACACCTGACGCAAGAGAACACCTTTGCAGCAGCAAGCACACTATATGAACTGGCTCTAAATTGCTGCATCCAGAGGTGGTCTTACTGATTCTGGGGCTGTGGGCTAAAATCCAGGCCCAGGCTGCAGAACCCCTGTCGCCCCACTGCTGCCCACCCCCCATTAGGGCCAAGCCCTCACCCTGTGTGGTGTATACCCAGCGAGACTGCACACGCGGTCGAACTCACACGTGGCTGGCTGAGCTTCGCTTCCGACAATAGAAACAGAGGATCCTCGGACTCGCCAATCGGGCAGTCTGGATCCTAAAGGGAACCAGTGATTGAAAGTAGTATTCTATTTCCATTGCCATACTGCTTATCTGTGAACTTCAGCACAATAGTTTATTGTTGATGCTGAAAACTCCCACCTTCCTTCCCTCCCTCCCTCCCTCCCTCTCTGAATATTTCAGTCATGTCGGTTATGTTTGAGTCCCTGCTCCTGCCAGGCTCTGCAGACCTGCCTCCCTTCAGTGTCATTGCACAGAAATGATCAGGAGAAGAGAAGGCTTTCGGGTTTCCTAAACCATCCCAAAAGATTTTAATAGATTACCTCCTTTTGGGGGGAGAAACACGTGATCTCAGTGGCCTTTGCCCAAACAGGACCTCTGAAACCTTGTTGGCTTTCTTTATAACCTTTCTGCCTCTACTTACAAGGTGGAAGGATCCATTTTCCTTGACCCATTTGCAAACAATTTATATGTTACTAATATGTACAAAATTGCAAACAATTTATATGTTACTAATATGTGCAAACAAAATATGTTACTAATGGTGCAAAATTCACATGACTAGCTCACACGGGCACCCACCATGGCTGCATCTTCTTCCCACTGAGGCCTCAGATGACCACTGTAAACATCTTACAGTGCAGACACCTGACGCAAGAGAACACCTTTGTAGCAGCAAGCACACTATACCGGGGCTATATGAACTGGCTCTAAATTGCTGCTCTTCTTCCTTTCCCCCTTCCTTGGGGGGGGGCACAAGAGGTTGCCCTCCCACAAATGCCGTGCCCAGGCAGCTGTCCCTCTTGCCCACTGGCTAAGACCACCCCTTGCTATGTCTTTATACAATAGTCTTGAGGCTGGTGCTTGTGCCAGAGCATCCATTTGGTGGCTGTTCCCTGATGGCAAGCCCTTGGTGGGGAAGGGCTCAGCCCCAGCAGCTTTCTCCCTAGCAGAACAAACTTTTACTTTCTGTCACTGGCACGGAGGAAGCCCTCTCTGATGACTTCCCAGTTCTCTCGAGCGTGACTCATTTAGTCTCCTTCAGTCAACAGTAAAAGATATCCAGTATTCTTTCCGTCAGAGTGTTCACTGAGTCTGCATGATTTATGAATCTGACACTGGTGTGGATCTTTAGATGCAAGAGATACGTCCCCCATCCTCAGAGATGTTGCTCATCTTATGAAACCTCATTTGGTTTTTCTTGAAACTTTTTTTTTTGCCCAAGAAGGCCCCTAAGCATTCACTTCAAATTCTGCTGTAGACCCGATTTCAGTGGCAGCTCTAACTCAGGGCTCTTTCTCCTTTTTCTCAAATGAATTTAGGGATCATGCGTATAATAGGTTTGGGGATGTGAGGAGAGGAAGGCCCGGGGAGGGGGGGGAATAAGACTGGTGACTCACTCGATCGCAGGCATGTTCGGAGCAGACATTGGGCTGACCTCCTTGGCTTTCTGCAGAGCGTGCTTCTGGTTAAAAGCCTCCTCTTCCTCCTGCTCATCCTAAAAGCAAGACAAAGGGTCTAGTTAAAAGGGAATAACAGGGGGATTTTACTTGCCATAGGGGATTCAGTCCTGTTGTAAGGTGCAACCCAGAGGTGGACGGTGGCCCTTCAGGTTCACTCATGCAGTTAAAGACGAGGCAGTTGTGATTCACCCCCCCACCGCTCACTCCACCCCTTTCCCATGTGTGCCAAACCTCAGTTTGTTAGGACTGAGGATGGAACGGTTAAGCATTGCTGCAGATGCTCTGATGGACATTGCGTCAGAAAATTTAAAAGGCCATTGCAAATCTCTGGTTTGTAACCTGGCAGCTGTAGTTATAAGACTGAGTATCACATCCCAGAAGTAGGAATCAGGCTGATGCTTCGAGACCAAGTAGAGGCTGGGGTGGTGTTTAGGGGACCAGAGTGAGGCTCATATTTTTGCTAAAGCCAAAAGACGTTTTACAGAAATTGGACTTGAATTTCTTTCCCAAATATTTATTATTTATTACATTACTTCTATTAATCGCCTAATCCCCTCGATTGTGGGGCTCTAGGTGATGTACAAATTTTACAACCATAAAAACATTTTAAAAAAAACATCTCCAGCATAGTATACAATAATTAAAAGTAAGTGGCGAGAAATTTTGCCGTTCCCTCCCATATTTGGTCTGTGAGTCCTCTGGAAGCACGGGAATGAGTAAACTCTGCAAGGAACTAAAAGCAAGACAAAGGGTCTAGTTAAAAGGGAATAACAGGGGGATTTTACTTGCCATAGGGGATTCAGTCCTGTTGTAAGGTGCAACCCAGAGGTGGACGGTGGCCCTTCAGGTTCACTCATGCAGTTAAAGACGAGGCAGTTGTGATCCCCCCCCCCACCGCTCACTCCACCCCCTTTCCCACGTGTGCCAAACCTCAGTTTGTTAGGACTGGGGATGGAATGGTTAAGCATTGCTGCAGATGCTCTGATGGACATTGCGTCAGAAAATTTAAAAGGCCATTGCAAATCTCTGGTTTGTAACCTGGCAGCTGTAGTTATAAGACTGAGTATCACATCCCAGAAGTAGGAATCAGGCTGATGCTTCGAGACCAAGTAGAGGCTGGGGTGGTGTTTAGGGGACCAGAGTGAGGCTCATATTTTTGCTAAAGCCAAAAGACGTTTTACAGAAATTGGACTTGAATTTCTTTCCCAAATATTTATTATTTATTACATTACATCTATTAATCGCCTAATCCCCTCGATTGTGGGGCTCTAGGTGATGTACAAATTTTACAACCATAAAAACATTTTAAAAAAACATCTCCAGCATAGTATACAATAATTAAAAGTAAGTGGCGAGAAATTTTGCCGTTCCCTCCCATATTTGGTCTGTGAGTCCTCTGGAAGCACGGGAATGAGTAAACTCTGCAAGGAATGAGGATCCAGGTGGGGTGCCAGCCATGACGGGGAACCTTCACTGCCCTCCACCAAAGGCCGGGCAGAATATCCCTGCCTCGCGGGCCCTGTGGAGTGGCATTCAGTCCCGCAGGGGCCTGACGGAGGTGGGCAGAGAGTTCCACCTGGTCGAGGGAAGACGCTGTGGCCAGGGACCACCAGCAAGTTGTTCTGTGAAGAGCGTAATGCTCTCCCAGGGGTGTAACGGAGGAGGCGGTCCCACAGATATATGCATTCTCCTTCCCTCAGAGCCCAGCCCTGCAACAAGCCTTGTCTGATCGCCTAACACCCCCGTCTTCTTGCAAACTTTAAGAGGAGATAAACCCTATTTCATTGGTATTTATGTCCAACAGTTGCCAGCATAAAGCTATTGTCAGGTAGCCCTGTCATGGGTCTGGAATGTGGAGGGGTGCGCCTCCTCCTTGTTCTCAGCTCATCCCTGTCCAGCTTCTGTGCACTATCTCTTGCTTGACCTTGTTGTTGTTCCCAGCTGCAATTAACTCGTCTGGGAAAGCTAACTGTTTTTGCGTTCTGCCCACTTGCTTCAGCCCCTGTGCGCAAAATGAAGAAGAAGAAGAAGAAGAAGAAGAAGAAGAAGAAGAGATTGGATTTATACCCCGCCCTTCACTACCCAAAGGTGTCTCAGAGCGGCTTACAAACTCCTTTCCCTTCCCCTCCCCACAACAGACACCCTGTGAGGTAGGTGGGGCTGAGAGAGCTCTTGACAGAAACTGCTCTTTTTCAAGAACAGCTGTGCCAGAGTTATGGCTTGCCCAAGGTCACACCAGCCAGGTGCAAGTGGAGGAGTGGGGAATCAAACCCGGTTCTCCCAGATTACAGTCCCCGCACTTAACCACTACACCAAACTGGCTTCAGCTCATGGAGGGGGACATTTAATTATACTATAAGTCAGAGGCCATTATACGGTAGGCTATTCCTGACACAAGCTGTATATGTGATCATTAGTACTGGATCCATCAATAAACACTTATGTTCTTATGAAGCCCTGTGCGGTGTGACCTGACTAATGACCCTGACAGCTATCACCAAAAAGCAACCCCCCAAGTAAACATTGCACAAACAGAAGCTCAACGTAAGGGAACACTGAGGCCTAGAGAATGATCCCCAAGGGCACTTTTGCGTAGATTGCATCGTCTCCTTTAGGTTCACCCGGACAGTAATAATTCCTAAAGAACGTGCTGTTAAAACTAAATCAACTGAGTAATTAAAGGCTCCTTTGAGCCCAAGAACTAGCAACAGAGAAGACTGCTTACTGCAACTCAGTATGATTCACTGCTTGGTTCTGGTCTCCTTCAGGGAGTAAGGAAATTACCTGGTCAGACCAGGCTGCATACTGTGACTTCTGCAGACTTGCCTCCTTCCGTCAGCAACTGCTCCCAAAATTCACACTAGAGTAAATTCTTCCGAGCAGACAAAGCTTACAGAATCCAACAGTAAACCATTTCTGCTGTAAAAGTGAAGTATGGATCCATTTTCGACGCAGGAAAAAAACAGACTTCAGTTATCAAAACCTTTGGGAATGCTTGTTAAAACACTGGTCTTGAAAAAGGCTCAACTGCCTGCCTACAACCCACAGTTTGTACCTATTTTCTCTCTGCAGCCGTTTGGGTTTCTTGAGGCTCGCAGTGCTATCCTTGTATTTAATAGCCAAGGGGTGGCCCTCACGGGGGCTGAAAAATAGGTACAATGGGTTCAGGCCTGGGTACAATTCTACTGTTTTGCAAACCCAGAGGAACCCCCAGTTTGCAGTTTTTTATAACATGGGAGGGGGGTAGGTGGGTTAAAAAGCCCAAGCAGTAACAGCAATAGCCACCCTCCACAGATTCTTCGTGAAACAGAAAAGGCCTCACAAGAACTCTGATGTTATTTCGGATTGCTGAGATAAACCCTCAGGAAGTCTCCACCTCGCCTTGTGCTTTAGGGAATCGACTGTAGGTTTTCAGCACTCTGTCCCCAGTGTAGGGTGCCAGGTGGGTCACCCAACACTTGGGAAAGGGCACTAAACTCTACATCCAATTTCACCCTCACAGTGAGATTTGTGGCCAAAAGCTTCATGGCAGAGTGGGGATTTGAACCTGGGTCTAATAACATTTCACGGGGAGGAGCTGTGGCTCAGTGGTAGAGCCTCTGCTTGGCATGCCGAAGGCCCTAGGTTCAATCCCTGGCACCTCCAGTTGAGAATCAGGTGGGAGGCAATGTGGGAGATCTCTGCCTGAGACCTCGGAGAGCTGCTGGTGGTCTCAGTAGACAACACTGACCTCGATGAACCAGTGGCCTGATCCACTATAAGGCAGCTTCATTTATACAGTTTTTTAAACCATTGATGATCATGCCCCCCCCCCCGAAGAAATGGCTAACATGAGGATTTGCTAGGGATGCCAGCCTCCAGGTTGGACTTGGGGATCCCCTGGAATTACAGCTCATCTCCAGACTACAGAGATCAGCTCCCCTGGAGAAAATTGATGTTTTGGAGGGTGGACTCTGTGGCATTGTGCCCCGCCGAGGTCCCTGTCCTCCCCCAGACTCCATTCCCATATCTGCAGGAGTTTCCCAGCCTCGAACTGGCTACCCACCCCCCCTATCCCCTGCTGGTGGCCAGGGGGGGGGGGACCTGGGAACTGTAGGACTTGCCCAGTGTAAGCCAACCTACCCTCACTGCACTCATTTGAGAGAGTGCTGGGAGTGGGGGAGGACTTCTTCAGGACTTGATGGGGGGGGTTGTAAGATGCAGGAGGGTGTCAGCAAGCTGCCAAAGAACTCTGTGACAGAGGGCCAAGAAGCAAGAGAAGAATCACCGCAGGCTGGATTACTAGCCTGGGTACGGAGGTTTCCCAGAATGAAAGAGAAGAAGGAAGGGGGGGGGGGGGCAGGAGAAGTCCGACAGGGGAGTGGAAACCATCCAGAGAGGGGAGAAAAATCAGTCTCATCTTGAACTCAGGGATGCAGAAGTGAAGAAGACAAAGGAGGCAAAACTGTGCATACACGGATGACTGTCTAGAGACCACCAATGTCTGCCCTCCCACTAGAGATGAAGCTGCTATTACCTTCCACGCGCATCCCACTATCTTTTTTGTTCGCAGCATTTGCAGATGTGTGCTATGCTTCTTCATACAAAAAAAGGAAAAAACACCCAACCAAAAAAAGATGGTGGCAGTCAAAAAGGCAGAGAACACACAAAAAAATAGGAAAGATGTAATATAAATGAATGGCGCTAATTATAGTTATATGCCACTGATGAAGGCTTTGTACCGAAATGCATTTGGCAGTTTTTTTATTTTACTTGGCATTGTATGTTATCTTTTTGTGAGCAGCCATTTGTCTCCTGTTTTTGATTCATCTATATATTAAATTACTGATGCTGTGTTTTGTGCCCATAATTGAATTGGTTCATTCAGATACTGCATATCATGCTACTTCTTTCCTGGGGTTCCTCCCCCCCACTATGCTTCTTCAGCCTATTTTAACTTTCTCTCCGAGGGTTGCCAGCTCCAGGCTGGGAAATGACTTGGGATCTGGGAGCAAAGCTGGGAGAGCAGGATTTGTGTCACGGAGGGACCACAGCAGGAATATGATGCTATAGAGTCCACCCTTTGGAGCAGTCATTTTCTTCAGGCAAACCCATTTCTGTAGGCTGGAGACTGGTAGCAATTCAGGAGGTCTCCGGGCCCCAGTCGGAGGCTGCGAACCCTCTTCTCTTCCTCCCTGTCATGATGGCAGAACTTTGATATATGCCAGCGAGCAGCCAATGTTTTGTTTTGTATTACTGCATTCGCTTGCCTGCTTTCGCTTTCAGCTGTAGGACTGTAGATGCGCATGACTGTTTAGACTGCCAAAACTTTTATATCTCCCAAGGCCACAGGTGGTTGCAAGTGCTTGTTAGTGTAAGGAAGCTCTCATGAAATGCCGTGAGAAATAGATAACAGATTCTGCCTAGGAACGTTTATTCTCAATCCCAAAGGTGCACGCGGGAAACCCCGCAATTGGGCCTCAGTCGTTTGAATGATCTATAATATGCTTTGCTGTATGATTCCCTCTCATTTTGAACAGTGATCCTATTATGCACCTTAGCTTCAAATAAAGTAAAACCTTTCTACAAGCGTGTACTTCATTCTGATGCTGTGAGGACTCTGACAATATCTCACCTTCGGTCCTTAAATTCTCTCCACGCCTCTAAAACAGACTTCGAACTTCTTCTGGACAATAAAGGGGATACATTCAAAGGTCTAATTTCTAAAATATACGGCATTCTGGCTCGTCTTGACAACACTAAAGAACTACGCTCTCGCCACAAATGGCAAACCGACTGCAATGATATCATCACAGATGAAATCTGGAATCAAATTTGGTCTTCCAAACTTATTACATCTCCAATTATCGCCACAAAAATTCAAACCTACAAAACTCTCACTCAGTGGTACCTTCCTCTCCAGAAATTAGCCTTCTCCTCATTATCCCACTCACCTTTCTGTTGGAAGAACTGTGGGGCCCTAGGCTCCTATGCTCATTGCTGGTGGGAATGCCCACAGGTGCAATCTTTTTGGAAAGAGGTCCTCGGCCAAATCAAACTCATTACAAGTTACGAGATCCCATTCACCCTAGAACTGCTCTTCCTCAATATCTGGGAAAATGACTCCATACCGAGTCTAAGACATGACCTGATCTCAAGCTTCATTGTAGCTGCAAGAACATCTATTGCCACAAAATGGAAATCTCATCTTGTTCCCACAATTGATCAATGGTACACCAAAGTTGGGGACTTCTTCATAATGGAGAAAACTATGGATCATTTGAGGCAAGCTGAAATCAGCCCCAAACGATCTTGTGTTTCCCAAAAAATGGTTCCCATTCTTCGAGCACATAGTATGAACAAAGATCCAACCTCATAAACAAATTTATCTCAAATTGCTCTTCATTGGATTGCTCTCTTCCACTTGCTCAATTCTTTAGTCTTTATAGTCACCATAAAGTTTGGTAGTGGTACTCACCTTATCTACACTGTAAATTTAACACTGCTTCTCTCCTTTTTGAATATATGAATTAGTTGATTTATTATATAAATATTTATTCTATATAGTACTAATTTATAATGGTACCCTTTATTTATGACATACTAGCCTGATACCCGTGCTTCGCTATAGTACTTAAGTTCAATAAATCCAGTAATAATACTGATGATGTGAAATTTGAAATGTGACATTTCTTGTAGGAATTCTAACAGAGAAGACTGTAGTGTAAGAAATGAAGTGACACATACGTACTTTCCCCCCCCTCTACTGAAGGACCTCTCTGTAGACCACATGGGTGGCTCTGCCCTCAGGTTCTAGGATCACCAGGCTGCTTGGTGAGCTCACTCTGGAGCGGGCCACAGAGAACTGTCCATTTAAGAAGCAGCCGTCTGTTAAGTCAACTCCTGCCACCTTCCATGAAAGTGATGGCCTCTCTACTTGTGTTCCTGGATTGTTTTGCTCATATGGAGACTGTGTTGTTCTGAGCACCTCAGGGTGATCTTGCTGGCACTTGGCCTGTGCAGCTCAGTGCACTGCAGGAGTACTATGTGCAAATGTCTTTGCCGCATTCCTAAGTTGCCTCCTCCTTGTAGCATTGGTGTATCTGGCTCGACGTTTGCCACGAGCTTTCTTGGGGGCAGTAAGAGATGAGAGGGGGAGTTGTGATGTGGTGAACATTTCTTCAGGTTCATGAGGGAGGCATGCATCGAAATGGCTCCTAGAAATGTCCTTTACTATCTCCCCATAAACATTCATACCCTGGCTACTGCTCCTACACCTGACAGACACCAGCCTGTCTGGTGTTGGGGGGGATTGTATTTAAAGGCATCAGGGAGGCTGGGCCAGCAGCAGTGCTAAGGCAATCCTGCTGAGCAAACCTCCCCGGCAGCTGTAAGCATCCCACCTCCTCTCCTACACCTGCCTGTCCAGTGTAGGATGGGGAGGGGGGAGGAGTATTAGAAGTCACTGTGGAGGCAGGGCTGGCAGGATCATTAAGGCGTTCCTGCTGGGACACGCTCCCTTGTGGCTTTAAGCACCCTGCAACCACTGCGGCACCTGACAGACAACCGCCTGTTAGGAGGTGGGGGGAGTGTGTTGGAAGCCACCCCACCTCCTCTCCTACACCTGACAGGTAGCTGCATGTCCAGTGTAGGAGGGGGAGGGGGGAGGAGTATTAGAAGTCACTGTAAAGGTGGGGCTGCACCTGACAGACAACCACCTGTTAGGTGTAGGAGGTGGGGAGAGTGTGTTGGAAGCCATCAGAGAGGCTGGGCCAGCAGCTTTGCTTCACCTCATAGGTGGTTCTTGGCCACTCCCGATTTTCTCAACTGTCATTAGCTCTCTGCAGTCCCATGTAACTGTTGGGGTTTTTTTTTACCTCAGGACACTGAGCTCTGCAGCTGACCAATCAGAGAGTGGGGGGTGCAGGGAGGCAGCTGCCTGGCAGCTGCATAGGAATCAATGGGGTTAGCACATTTCCCCCCCTTTGACCCACTTAGGGGTTGAATTTCTAAAAATCCCTTCTTAGCGAGCACCTATGCCATGGTAGTAGCGCTCTCCCAAAATTTGGTGTCTCTAGGTCCAGCAGTTTGGCCTGGGCGTTGATTTTACAGTGAGGGGACTTTCTTTTACATACATAGATGAGTTCCACATATAGTTATTTAAATTGTTATGTGTGTGTACCCCATTCCTACTGATATGTAGCAAGTATCGGAATTTGGGTGACATTGGTGGTTTAAGTTGCAATGTGAACCTTAAGGGAGTTATGGGATGGTTGTGAATGGTTGTGTGAGTGTATGAGTATGGTTGTAGATCACCGAATGATTGCACCTTTCATTTCGTTGTACTATGTACAATGACAATAAAGTATATTATTATTATTATTATTATTACTACTACTACTTCTGTTATTTCAATGAAACACTAGTAAAAATATAAATTACAAAAAATGATGGCAGAACTTGGGGTTGCTCACTGAAGACTACCGGACACAGAGAAGAATTTCTTCATACAGTGCGTAATCATCACGCTGTTTGCTGCCAGAAGACCTGATTGGCCACTAGCTTAGATGTCTGTATTTTAAACAGGAAGGGAGGGATTTATGGAGGACAGCCCTACTGACAGCTATTAGCCATGGCAGCTACATGGCACCATTTCTTAGGTCCTTAATAGCACTTTCAGTATATTCACTGCACTGTAAGAGAAGACTCATTGCTGATGATATGGACACTTATCCCACTGTTGGGCTGTATCCTACTACTCTGCTCAGCTAATGGTGGTACCTTCTTAAGATGTAAGGAGCTTTTCTCTGGTGCAAGAGTGGAGTGGTTAGATACAGTCCATTTGCCTCTGGCAAACAGGTCTGACAGGTTTTTGTTGTGTTACGAAAGCCTGCAAAACGTGTTTGATCAGAGAAGGCAATGGGGCAAAAGCATACACAAAGAACAACAATACTTTTACCACACTCATTTCAGCTCTCTTAAGAATTACCTTCAGTTTCCAGATTGAAAAACCTACAAATTATGGCAATTAGTGGCATTATATCCCATAACTCTCTTTCAAATGTTATTGTATCACCTTACTTATCATGACAGCACACGGAATAGGAAATCTCTGTAAACGGGCGTGCTCTTTGGTAGAGAAATGACTGATCTTTGACATGGAAATGACAGAGCAAGGATGCAAAATTATTAACTCCTATAAAATTATTAACTCTTATCGCATTTATATAATGAGCTTCATAATAAGCAGAGCAGCTCACCTATGGTTCCAGGCCAAAGAAAACTCTTCTGGGAAGTGATGGAAGAAAATTATGAGACTATGGCCTCTCTGAGAGACTACATTTCCCAGAAGGACTTGCGAGCACTGGAGAGGTCAACCCTGCCTTTTCTAGGTGTCCAGGGCACAGTTTTTCCTCAAGATGGAGAGGAAAGTTTATGGAACAATTAGTTCCACAGGGGCTCTCTTCTTTCTTGTTTCCCCTGGCTGGAGAGAGAACTTGCCCTTTGCTTGTCTGCAGGAAAGAGATCCCCAGTGTCCTTTGAGGGGGTCGCCATGTTCTTCACAGAAGAGGAACGGGCTCTTCTCGATCTGGGCCAAAGAAAACTCTACTGGGATGTTACAGAGGAAAATTACAAGACCATGGCCTCTCTGGTTGCAGACGTGAGGGAGAAGAGGAGTGAGAAGAAATCGGGAAGGAGAGTTGTGGGAAAAGAGAACAATCTACGGGTGGAAGCAAAATCTGGTGATCAAGTGGTACCAAAGAGACGTTGCAGAAGGAAAAGGGAACCGGAACAGAAGCAAAGGAAGGACTTGGTGGCCCGTCAGAAATAAGACTGCTTCGGCAGTAGAACTGTGCCTTGTACACTTTGAGATCATCCTCTGGACAATGCAGATGAGTATGATATCACCTGACGTGTGATGACAGCCATTATGTGGGAGTAGGGCTGCCAAGCCGCGGTGGGGGATTTGTGCATCTTCACAGGATCCCTGCTGCGAGGGACAGTGATACGCGTTGCACCGCCGTCGCCAGGATGTGACGCTACGCGTCGCTCTGGCAACGGGACTCAATAGCCCCGTTGCCGCTCTCAGGACGCTCCTGGAGCTGGATCGCTCACACGCAGTTTGGGGGGGTCCCGCGTGAACGGAGATCCTAAGGAGCCCTAGGGTAAGGGCTCCGAACTAGGGGGCGCTTAAGGGAGTAAGCCTATTCCCGACCAGAAGGTTGGGAATTGAGGCTCTCCCTCTGCCCCAAACAGCCCCAGCTGCAGCGTGCCCTGTAATGGGGACTAGCAACGCCACCGGAACATCGGAGTGATGGAGCGAAAAGACAAAGTCTGAACAAAAGCGAAAAAGCGATAAACTGTGAGTCGGTGATTGAATTTGAAGCGGCTTTATAAACGCGTTCGCACCCCCCGGGAAAGCGAAAGGTAGGGGGA
>NW_015163672.1:171866-237505 GCF_001447785.1 Gekko japonicus | reverse complement strand
ATTTGCGCCATCTGCTGGAGGAACTGCAAAAAATCAACCAGAAGCTGGATAGTATGGAAAGTGCCTACACTATGCAGCAGAAAAAGATGACAGAGACAGCCGACAAGGTAGATGATATTGCAAAGAAATGTTTGGCATCAACGGAAGAGTTACAGAAAGTTAAGAAAAAGGTCATTAAAGTGGAGAAGTACCAAGAAAGACAGGAAAATAAACTGTTATTGCTTCAAATGGAGAAAGCAAACTTAACTCTTAGATTTCAGGGTTTGAAAGAAGAGGAAAAAGCGGACCTCAGAGACATTTTGGCAACAGCTCTAGCACCACTGACTGGCAACCAAGTGGAAAAAATAAAAGAGGAGATGGATTTGGCTTACAAAGCCTACTCCAATTTCACAAAGAAAAATAAGTTGCCTGCAGAAGTGGTAGTGAAATTTACAAAGCAACGTCTCAGAGATCAGATCTTAAAAGCAGCTTCGGCAACACCCTTGAAAATTGGAGATCAACCGATAAGAATTTTGAAAGATGTTCCATTTGAAATCAGAATGAAGAGAAAGGAATATAAAGGGTTGACCATGTTCTTACAAAATCATCAAGTCAGTTATAGATGGTTGGTGCCAGAAGGACTGGTCTTTAAATTTAAAGACAGAAGAGAAAAGATAGACTCTATCTTTAAAGCTCAAGACTTTTTGAAGAGGCACGCCAGTTCAGAAGAAGAAGCAGAACTTGCCAAGTGGATGCCAGGAGACAGCGAAGAAGACAGCAGTTCTGAGGGAGAGGTGAAGGATGAAGAAGACAAAGGAGCGACTGGCACAAAGTACAGTTTGAGAGACAAAAAAGGGAAAGGCCCCAAGAATTAACTGTTTTGGACTATGCTGTAAAAGTAACTCTAACCCCAAAAGGACATTACTAACAGATTAACTACTTTTTTGAAAACTAAAGAAGAAAAAGATCACCTATTCACAGAAGAAACTTTGACTTTAACTTTAAATTAGAAAAGTTTAATTTACTAATATCTAACATCACTCAACACTTTTCTTTATCCCTCTATATCCCCTCCCTATTTTTCTAAGTAAAGCGAAATTATCTCCTTTTTAGGAGAGGGAAATAAAACTTTATATATAAAAAAATCAACAGCCCTGTTGCCAGAGCGATGCGTAGCGTCACATCCTGGCGACGGCGGTGCAACATGTATCGCTGTCCCCCGCGGCAGGGATCCTGTGAAGACAGCCCTATGTGGGAGTTGCTGCCGCTCTTCTGCATCTTGTACCCTCTAGGGGATAAAGTATGGTGGCCCTTCTCTGCCATTGGGAACATGCATATTTATCTGTACCAAAGGTAAATTAGACAAAGAAATTCATATTAAGCAAGTCAGAGGTTTGTGTGTGCTTGGGGGTGGTGGTGTCTGTTCGTCATCCAGGAAGGACAACCGGCTGATAAAGAGTCCTGGAAACCCAAGATATGGAACAGAACATTTGCATTTGTTTCCTTACGGTGTTTGAAAGGTAGGTATGGATGAGCTGCTCAGCTACCTCACTAGAAAAGAGAATAGATTGGATTTATACCCCGCCCTTCACTACCCGAAGGAGTCTCAGAGTGGCTTACAATCTCCTTTCCCTTCCCCTCCCCACAACAGACACCCTGTGAGCTAAGTTCCCTGTAAGTTGTGGAATCTTGTGAGCAAACATTCTATTTTGTGAGCTACTGACATTAAAGTTGTGAGCAGGCGATTTGGCTACCACATCAATTAGTTTGCTCTGGAGCCATCCTTCCTGAGCTAAGGCAAAAATCTGTGAGCTGGAGGCTAAAAAACTGTGAGCTAGCTCACAATAACTCAGCTTAGAGGGAACACTGCCTGTGAGCAATGCTCCCTCTAAGCTATGGAGTCCTGTGAGCAAAAATTCTACTTTGTGTGCTACTGGCATTAAGGCTGTGAGCAGGCGATTTGGCTGCTGCATAAATTAGTTTGGTCTGGAGCCATCCTTCCTGAGCTGAGACAAAAATATGTGAGCTGGAGGCTAAAGAACTGTGATCTAGCTCACACTAACTCAGCTTAGGTGGAACACTGCCTGTGAGGTAGGTAGGGCTGAGAGAGCTCTTTCGAGAACTGCCCTTGAGAGGACAGCCCTGAGAGAGACATGACTGAGCCAAAGTCACACCAGCAGCTGCCTGTGGAGGAGTGAGGACTCAAATCCGGATCTCCCAGATTCGAGTCTGCGCTTCTAACCACTATGCCAAACTGGCACTATAATCTGTGAAGGTAGATCAAGTTGGGTAGCCATGGTAGTCTGTCTGTAGCAGAAGAAAAGAGCAAGAGTCCAAAAAGAGTACCAAAATTCGTGGTAGGGGAGGAGCTTTTGTGAGTCACTGCTCACTCCTTCAGCTATCTTGGCGTATAACCACACACTAGTCCACGGTGAAACCTGACCTGGCACGGTCCTCCGTTATAATTGTTCGCTAATAACGATTATGCCAGTGTCAGACAGTGGCGAGGGCGTGGGAGGGGCGGGGAGAAAAACGAATCACAACTGTGTGTGTTTGAAGTCTCACACTTTCAAAGCAGTAACTGACATTAGCAAATAAATCTTGATAGTGTTAATAGAAAAATTCTTAATTCCTCTTTACCCTGTTTCTCCCTGAAACCTAGCTATCTCTTTTCCTCTTCTGAGGAATTCCTGATGAATTCCATTTTGATCAAAGAGAAGTCTGAAGAGAGGAGGGGCAGGAAGGGAGGTCCTGCGAAATCTCAGGATTTCACTCTGTAGATGCTCAGAGGCAGGCAGTGCCTTCCCAAACCTTCCTATCCTCCAGTTAGAACACCACCCTGTGGCCTGTAACGTGAAACAACAGCAAGGGCTGAAGTTACAAAAAGGGTGTATTGATTTCTCTTCAAAGAGAAATGAAAGAGAAAGCACCCTATTAAAAGAGGGGAAATATATATACATAAATCAGAGGAATCAATGGCTAGATCTAAAAAGGCGAATTTTGGAAAAAGAAATTCCCCCTCCCAATAACAACGCGAAATCTTTGTCATGAAAACCAGTGGCCACCTCGACACAGAAGGCAAACCGAGGATGCAACGAATGATCCCCCCAGGCAGTCCTCCTGTGCGAGACCGCAGCGGAAGGGATGGAAATACATGGAATCATCAGGGGAAATACACATGAGCACTTTCCCTCTAATGTAAGACTGATAACATATTAATACACAGAAAGGAATGTAAAATCTCTGCTAAAAGTTCACAGAAGTATAGTCAACGGAGGGAAAGAATAGGGTTTTAAGTAAATGAGAAGGAATTTGTAGCACTGGCCAAGAGCAGGGCCTTCTCTGAGGTTGTCACCTTCCCTTTAGAAACCTCCCCCTTGGCCCGAGGCATGTCCCGTCATCGGGAAGAAACTACAGCAGTCCTGCTCTTCCAGGCTTTAAGGAAGGAGCTGTTTCAGGGATGAGTTGGCTGCCATCTTACCCTGTCCTACATATTGTTTTCTTTAATGCTTCAGGGCCAAGTTAGATGAGACCCTAACAACACAACTTCCTGGCTTTTAAAAAAAGGCAAGTTGTACCCTTTTTTTGCTTGTAATTTCCGCATTCTGGGGGGAAGGAAATCAGGGGGTCTTGGTGAGTGTTTGTGTGTGTACGTGTGTGCACACGTGCTTGAGAGTCTGGAAGTCGTGGTTGACTTCTGGTGACCCCTAGAGGGGCTTGGACGTTTTGGAGAGGTGGTTTTGATATTATCTGCTTCTGCATCCCAGCCAAGGTACTTGCCAGCTTAGCTTCCAAGATCTAATGAGATTGGGCCTGCTGGGGCTATCCAGGTCAGGGCAGAAGGGGAATCAGTTTTTTAAAAAAAATAATTTCTCTTTATTGGTTTTTCACAAACACAAAATATAACAGACAAAATGCTTATTACAGCGAAGTACTTCGACAAACAGATATTTCAACACATACCTCTCTTAATTAGCTTTTCCAAACCATGCATCAACTCCTAAACTATTATCCTCAAAATAAATTAGCTATTGGTTGCAGCACAAGCCACATAGAGTTATTCTCCCCTTATCTCATTCTTTAATTTTAATACTTATCCTAATGTTATGCACTTCAAATAAATATTCTGTATTTAAATACCAGGACTCATTTTCCTTTCTTCTCAACAATAGCGCCTCCTAATATTTCAAACCCCCTCATGGATCACTGCCTTGTTGTTGCGAGGGGGCTTGCGTGGTTCGATGAGGCTGTGGACTATGCTGTAGAGGGCCACCCAAGACGGACAGGCCACAGCAGAGAACTCAGACCAAGTGCGATCCCCTGGAGAAGGAAATGGCAACCCACTCCAGTATCTTTGCCAAGAAAACCCCATGGACAGTATCAAAAGGCTAAAAGATATGATGCCAGAAGATGAGCCCCTCAGGTCGGAAGGTGTCCAATATGCTACTGGGGAAGAGCAGAGGGCAAGTACAAGTAACCCCAGAAAGAGTGAAGCGGCTGGGCCAAAGCCGAAAGGACGCTCAGTTGTGGATGTGTCTGATGGTGAAAGGAAAGTCCGATGCTGCAAAGAACAATACTGCATAGGAACCTGGAATGTAAGATCTATGAATCAAGGTAAGCTTGACGTGGTCAAAAATGAGATGGCAAGACTGAACATCGATATCCTAGGAATCAGTGAACTAAAGTGGACAGGAATGGGCGAATTTAACTCAGAAGACCATTATATCTACTACTGTGGCCAGGAATCTCGTAGAAAAAATGGTGTGGCCTTTATAGTCAACAAGAGAGTGCAAAAGGCAGTACTGGGATACAATCTCAAAAATGACAGAATGATTTCTGTCCGATTCCAAGGCAAACCATTCAACATCACAGTAATTCAAGTGTATGCCCCAACCACTGATGCAGAAGAGGCTGAAGTGGACCGGTTCTATGAAGACCTACAACACCTCCTAGAACTAACACCAAAAAATGATGTCCTCATCATCATAGGGGACTGGAATGCTAAAGTAGGAAGTGAAAAGGTAACTGGAATAACAGACAAGTTTGGCCTTGGAAAGCAAAATGAAGCAGGGCAAAGGTTAACAGAGTTTTGTCAAGAGAACACACTGGTCATAGCGAACACCCTTTTCCAACAACCTAAGAGGCGACTCTACACATGGACATCACCAGATGGGCAACACCGAAATCAGATTGACTATATAATTTGCAGTCAAAGATGGAGAAGCTCTATCCAGTCAGTAAAAACAAGACCTGGAGCTGACTGTGGTTCAGATCATGAGCTACTCATTGCAAAATTCAGACTTAAACTGAAGAAAATCGGGAAAACCATGAGGCCATTCAGGTTTGACCTAGATCACATCCCTGATGAATATACAGTAGAGGTGAAGAATAGATTCAAGGGTCTGGATTTGATAGATAGAGTGCCTGAAGAACTATGGACGGAGGTTCGTGACATTGTACAGGAGGCAGCAATCACCACCATCCCAAAGAAAAAGAAATGTAAGAAAGCAAAGTGGCTTTCTGATGAGGCTTTACAAATAGCAGAGGAAAGAAGGAAAGCGAAAGGCAAAGGCGAAAAGGAAAGATTTACCCAACTGAACGCAGATTTCCAGAGAACAGCAAGGAGAGATAAGGAGGCCTTCCTGAATGAACAGTGCAAAGTAATAGAAGAAAACAATAGAATGGGAAGGACTAGAGATCTCTTCAAGAAAGTTGGAGAAATCAAGGGAGCGTTCCATGCAAAGCTGGCCATGATAAAGGACAAAAACGGTAGGGACCTAACAGAAGCAGAAGAGATTAGGAAAAGATGGCAAGAATACACAGAAGAACTATACAAGAAAGACCTCGATGTCCTTGACAACCACGACGGTATAATCACTGACCTCGAGCCAGACATCCTGGAATGTGAAGTTAAATGGGCCTTAGAAAGCATTACTAACAACAAAGCTAGTGGAGGTGATGGTATTCCAGCTGAGCTATTCAAAGTCTTAGAAGATGATGCTGTTAAAGTTCTGCACTCCATTTGCCAGCAAATTTGGAAAACGCAACAGTGGCCACAGGATTGGAAAAGGTCAGTATACATTCCAATCCCAAAGAAGGGCAATGCCAAGGAATGTTCAAACTATCGCACAATTGCACTCATATCACACGCTAGCAAGGTCATGCTCAAGATCCTACAAGCTAGGCTTCAACAGTACGTGGATAGAGAACTACCAGAAGTACAAGCTGGGTTTCGAAGAGGTAGAGGAACTAGAGATCAAATTTCCAACATTCGCTGGATTATGGAGAAAGCAAGAGAGTACCAGAAAAATATCTACTTCTGCTTCATTGACTATGCTAAAGCTTTTGACTGTGTGGATCACAACAAACTATGGCAGGTCCTTAAAGAGATGGGAGTACCAGACCACCTCACATGTCTCTTGAGAAACCTGTATAAGGGCCAAGAAGCGACAGTTAGAACCGGATATGGAACAACTGATTGGTTCAGCATAGGAAAAGGAGTACGACAAGGATGTATATTGTCGCCTTGCTTATTTAATATATATGCAGAGTACATCATGCGAAATGCTGGCCTGGATGAATCACAAGCGGGAATTAAGATTGCTGGGGAAAAGATCAACAACCTCAGATATGCAGACGATACCACTCTGATGGCAGAAAGTGAAGAGGACCTCAAGAGCCTCTTGCTCAGGGTAAAAGAGGAGAGCGCAAAAGTGGGCTTGAAGCTCAACATCAAAAAAACTAAGATCATGGCATCCGGCCCCATCACTCCTTGGCAAATAGAAGGGGAAGTCGTGGAAGTAGTGACAGACTTCACGTTCCTGGGATCCCAGATCACCGCAGACTGTGACAGCAGCCATGAAATTAAAAGATGCCTGCTCCTTGGGAGGAAAGCGATGGCGAACCTAAATAGCGTGATAAAAAGTAGAGACATCACCCTGCCAACAAAAGTCCGCATGGTCAAAGCAATGGTATTCCCAGTAGTAATGTATGGCTGCGAGAGTTGGACTATAAGGAAGGCCGAGCGCCGAAGAATAGATTCTTTTGAACTATGGTGCTGGAGAAGACTCTTGAGGGTCCCTTGGATTGCAAGAAGATCAAATCAGTCAATCCTAAAAGAAATCAACCCTGACTGTTCCCTGGAAGGCCAGATAATGAAACTGAAGCTCAAATACTTTGGCCACCAAATGAGAAGGGAGCCCTCACTGGAGAAGACCCTGATGCTGGGAAAGATTGAAGGTCAAAGAAGACGGGGACGGCAAAGGATGAGATGGTTAGACAGTGTCATCGATGCAACGAACATGAAATTGAGCCAACTTCGGAGGACGGCGGAAGACAGGAGGGCCTGGCGTGATCTGGTCCATGGGGTCGCAAAGAGTCGGACTCGACTGTGCGACTGAACAACAACAACAACAAATGTTTCAAAGAGCAAACAGAAAAAAAGGAGAGAGGGGGGGAAAAGAAAACGAAATTATCACAGTCAACCCACATATTTATAAATTAGCTATAACTAAAGATTTTCCAACAGTTTACTATTTCAGAAACAATTTAACCTTAGGTTACTTCAAAAACAGTAAAGAGATATGTTTTCCTCTCCTTATCTGCCCGGTGGCACATCTTATATTTCGGACGTCAAAATAACAATAACAATCTGCTAAATACTATTAATTTTCCCACAGTTATTATTTCAAAAACAATTCAACCTTAGGTCTACTTTTCCTACTACAGTCATTTCTGAAACTATTTTACCAAAAGTTTGCCTTATTTTCTTGGCATCCCAGCACACAGATCTTCAAACACTAAATCAAACTTGATTGGATATGTTGCCTCAGTTCCCAATTCATATAGTAATTTCCCCAGAAATTACCTATTACTTGCTTATTACTTTAGCAACAGTAGTCAATAAACTTTCCTCCCCTTGTCTCATTGATAACATATGGTATATTTCAAACAACAAAATAACAACCACAATCACCTAAATATTAATTATAATTTTCCAGCCGATTATCATTTCACTAGCAATTTAGCCTTAGGTCTGCCTTTCTTAGTAACCTGATCTCATCTTACCTCAATGAACAAATTTATTGTACCTTCTAGGTCTATCATTGCAATTTCTGCTATGGAGGTTTCCTGATTCTCCCCAAGCATCGCCATTTCGCACCTTTTTATTCTAGATCCTTTCCAAGCCGCCGAAACACAATCCAAATTGAGAGAGCTACTCCTTAGTGGGTCAGTTAATAAAGGTCTTGAACAATTCAAAGAGAATATATGTGTACTCACGTTGCAGTCTTCGTTGTATGTTAAACTTATCAAAACAAAAGTTTAAATTGGACATTCACAGCTTCGGCATCATGGCAGACCACGCTGTGCCCTTCTCTGCTCTTGCGTCGAAACAGATCCATCGCAGCCCCTTCACTACTGTTTGGGGGTTGCCCGGTCAAGGTTCCTGCATCCCGACCTCTCTCCAGGAGGTCAGGCGAAGCCCCCAGCTGTCACTAGGACCCGGGGGCTCCAAAAGAGACGAAAAGGTCGGGGTTGGTCGGGAGCCACCCAGCCAGGCACCTGAGGTGCTGCGCCGCTGCCCACCAGAAGGGGAATCAGTTTTGATTGGCAAAAACACACATAGGGAAGGATTAAGAAGAAGAGGAGGAGGAAGAAGAGATTGGATTTATACCCCGCCCTTCACTTGGGAGTCTCAGAGTGGCTTACAATCTCCTTCCCTTCCTCTCCTCACAACAGACACCCTGTGAGGTAGGTGGGACTGAGAGAGCTCTTTTGAAGACTGCTCTTGGAGAACAGCTCTGTGAGAACCTGTGACTGAGCCAAGGTGACACCAGCAGCTGCATGTGGAGGAGTGGGGAATCAAACCCAGTTCTCCCAGATTAGAGTCCACTGCTCTTAACTACTACACCAAACTACTACCCCAAGTCACAGCCCCAATCCAAATCAGAGGTCCCCACAGCTACAACTTACCTTTAACAATGCTAGGAAGATTTTCCCAGTGAATCTAATCTAGTTTGCTTATCATGAGTCCCCTTATTTTATTGATAGCATGATTGTTGAACATATTTTATTTCCTTTGCAAGACACTTTGAGGGGATAACTACAGCACTGACAGGCAGAATACACACAACCACACACGGAGAGAACTAGTGGCTAATTTCTAAAACAAGAAGGACACAGATAAGTAATCCAAAACCATAATTAGTGACTTAAAAGTCCCTCCAAATCTTAGCTCTCCATAGGCTACCTGGGATTCCCTGGTGGCAAAGGAAAAACTTCACATGTTTTCAGTTGTCTAATTTATTATGATTCCACATATTCCAAGGCTGAGTTCTTGGCATTCAGAGTATCTCTGGGAGCTGAGCGCTGGTCAGTCAGGGCTCCAAATTGTGCCCCACCAGAAAGGAGATTAGCGGGAGCTCATTGGAATCTGGATTGGAGCTCCTCATTAAGAAACAGGAGATGGATGGCTAGAGAATCAAATGATCTTTATTTACCTTTGTCAGCTCCTGCGCATTGGCCAGGTTGTCCACAGCAATGGCCAAGAACACATTAAGCAGGGTGTCTAAGGCCGTTAAGGAAAACCACGCAGGTGATTATATCAGCTCCAGGTTCACAGGGTCAGCCCCCATTGCCCTGCTGGAAGAAGGTTACTGCAGATTCCCTGAAGTGGCTAGGGGGAAATCCCATCCTCTGTCTATACCAACGGGAACATAGAATCATGTGGGATGGGTGGATCACAGACAAAACGTCCATGTCACTGCATGTGGAAATTTCCTGTATGACCTCCTAGTTCTATCGTTCAAATGGTACAGATGCAACATGGGGTCTCCCATGGAGAACCGTCAATTGCAAAGCCATGAATCAGAGCATAGGAAATACTGACATTACAATTTCTAAACTTAGGGCAATTCTGCACTGGCTTTTCCCTCCGTTGTTTTATGAAACCCACACTGGAACAGAAATTCCCCTCTGCATTGCATGCTTCTGTCACTTTCTTTGATCATCAGATTTCATGGTACCCTCTACACCGCATGCCGTTTTCGCTTTCTTTGTTCATCAGGTTTTATGGTACCCTCTGCATAGAGTTATGGCCGTTCAGGGGTGACTTTGCAGTCAGTACGGCGTTGCCCAGGAGGTATTTGAATGTGGTTTTGAGCGGCACCTTTTCCTCCCAGTTGAGAAAATCTGTAGCGAACGCCAGATGCAGAATCATACTTAGGAACACTTCCACAATCCCCCCCACCCCCTGAACTCATCTGCTCCCAAACCAGGGAAAAGGCAGTGTGCCAAAGTGCCTGCAGTCCTTTGAACGGGTGGGTGGGTAGGTAATGGTTATATGAGTGAAATGCACAGCAACAGGTGAAATTCGAAGTCAGAATGAAAATCACAGAGGGTGCCGTGTTGGGAGGGAGGGTGTGTGTGTGTGTGTGTGTGTGTGTGTGAGAGAGAGAGAGAGAGAGAGAGAGAGAGAGAGAGAGAGAGAGAGAGAGAGAGAGAGAGAGAGAGAGAGAGAGAGAGAGAGAGAGAGAGAGAGAGAGAGAGAGAGAGAGAGAGAGAGACTCTACCGCTCTCCATGGTGCTGAAATCTGCAAAAGCTGTGATACTAAAACCAGCACTGAGATAAGAGCCACTGAAAGGATACAGTTGCCAAACAGAGTGAGCACAATGAAGTAGATGGATGACCACATCCCTGAGCGGACACCGCCTTGGGAACGAATCCCATTGTACATAACTTCATTCCAGTCTTCGCCTGTCAGGATCTAAACACACAAGCAGTTCATTATAACAATACACTTATTTTATGTAAGGAAAACTGCAACTCTGGGTATGGAGCTCTACTGAGCCACTAACATGATCTTCAGACAAACAAGAAGCAAGCCTCTGCCTTCCGGCCAAAAGAGTTTGGGCACAATACATTTGTCTGGCAAACTTACCTTCAAACTGCCTTGCTTTTAGACAAGAGCAAGAAGGGAAGGAGGAGGAACATCTTTGCCATCTGTTTGGCATCTTTGCTGAGGACTGTTATTCCCTTCCCTGTCTCAGGTACCTCATGAAGCTTAGATATGGCCAGATCTCCCTGGCTCACCAACTGTTTGCTATCTTATGCTTGACCTTGTAGATGCTCCAGCTGCAGTTTTACTCAGCTGGGAAAGTTAACAGCTTTTTGCTTTGCCTGCTTGCTTTGCTCACACGCGCGAGATGTATCCATTGGCTTATGCTTACCGGGGGATGTCTGATTCTACTATAAGTCAGAGGCCCTTGTATAGACGGCCATTCCTGACACAAACTGTACACGTGTCTCTAGTACTGGATTTACCAATAAACAGTTATCTTCTTATGAAGCCCTGTGCGGTGTAACCTGACTAAGGACCCTGACAGGCAGGAGCCAAAAGCCCTTTGGCTCTTAGGCTATGTCCTCAATCAAGCCAGTCAATGAGTTCAGGATTAGCCTGAGATCCACTTGTTTGTTTTGCTTTGTTTGTTGGTTTGTTGAGTACTGCTTTATTTACATACTGCTTTTCCTGCTGTAAGCTAATCTAGATCCCTTTAGGGGAAAGGTGGGATATAAATCCTTAAATACATAAATAAATAAAAACAAATTCCTCATAGTACTGAGTAAATGTTTTCTGCCCAAATTCATTACAAGCCTGGTGCTGAGCAGCTTTGTGCCTGTGCAGTAGTGCTTCTGCTACAAGACCAGGTAGTGCCTTGAAAACAAGTAACAAAATGCATAGCAGCTTGAGGCCCCTGGAGTCATAATCAGTAGTAGGTCTATAAGTGATCTACTATTAGTCAATCATAGAATCATTTGATGATCATTCCCGCTTTGCACCTTCAAATGACTCCTTCAAATAACCCCTGCAATGGACCCGTTACCTGTTTTTTGTGCCTAGGCTCCCAGTAGCATCTACCTGGATTGAAAGAACTGACCACAGTGTTAGCTGGGAGCCACTGAATGCGCACAGAGACATCTAAGTAGTAAGTATCAACTCAAAAACCTCAAATCGGATTTCATTTATTTTATCTATGTATCTTTTAACCACTGGAGGCAGCAGTGGTGGCAGACAAGTAGTGGGGGGGAAGGGGGCAGCAGCTGTAAGGAAGTAGTCTGTAATCATGCTAACAGACTCAACTGAATTTATTTGATGCAGCCAAATAGCTCAGTGCATGGTTAGCTCCAAGAGAACAACTGGCAGCTGACCCCATGAGTCAGACTAGCAGGTTATCATGCATGCATCCCCAGTTAGCAGTCAGTTTTTCATGTGATCCCAGCTGCCTCCTTTCTTCATTCAAAATAAGAGTACATAGCAAGACAACAGGGTGTTGGTCACTGCCCAGCATGGCACAGTTCTTCTTTGGAAGTGTCAGGTGTAAATTAAGAAGTCCATTCTAAATTAGACAGCAGAAGACAAAGAAAGACCTAACAGAGGAACTTAGCTCTGGTTGCTTTCACAATGGTAGATCTCATGTTCAAATGCTGTTCCTGATACTAAAAAAAACCCCTTCTTGACCTTGGGAAACTAGAACATTAGATTCAAGGTTAGGTGGTTGTCTTTTTGCACTTGCATGTTAATTTTCATTTCGCGAAGTGTTTATCTGAACATGGGGAAAGGATTCAAAAATGTGATTCCTTAGTTGTAATCCTTAGCGGAGACCCCATCTGCACATCATCGGGTTCTGCAATATCATTGCGCTAGTCATTTGTGACTAGATTGTCTCGTCTACACAGTGTAGTTATCAATGATTTATAGTAATCATTTACAGTGCAGCAATTGCATACTAGCCAGGGCCGGCTCGAGGTGTTTCTGCGCCCTAGGCAAGGGTGCCTTATGGCGCAGATGCCAACCTCCCGGTGGGGCCTGGAAACTTGGAGACCTCTGGAGCCAGCCACCCTTTTGCTGCTGCCACCACCGCCTCCTCCCCCCCGCCGCCACCAAAGGGGGGGAGGAGGCACAGCTTGGCGCTCCATCCAGGTCCCGGCGCTCTAGGCAAATGCCTAGTTCGCCTAGTGGATGAGCCGGCCCTGATACTAGCCAATTATACCTAGATGCAGTCCGAGTTACACCCTTCACTGAGGTCAATGGGCTTAGCAGGGTGTAACCCTGTTAAGGTTCACACTGATAGTCTAGCAAAAGCTGTATGGAGCATTGTGAGTTCCTGTTTGATGGAGTACCTTCCCTCTAAGGAAGAACTTGGGGAATAGATAGCTGGCAACAACGAAGGGCTTTGAAGAAGTGACAGTGCCCCCAAAACCTTTCTGCTTAAGAAGTGGTCTTCGAGAAAGGCTTCTTTTAAAGGAAATGAAAGGTGGCACCTTGACAGATAAAGAAGACTCAGCAGTTCCAAGAAGAGGAAACAGCTTGCCAGCAGATTCAAAGGAAGGAGTGACAAAAGGCAACACAAGGAGGGTTAAGGTGGGATGAGTGTCCAGACAGAACACAACAGAAGACATGGCACAGAGAGAGGGGGGGGCAAGCAAGCCCAGCCAGCAGATGAGGTATGAATGAAGAGCCTTAAAATAAGACCGCAGGACTTATTTTAGCAGAGGCAATTGGAATTGAGTTATGAGAAGAGAGATGATGGGAGACGAGGTTAGCAAGAAGGTTGCAGCATTTAATTATAGCTAGCATCCATTATTAATATGTGTTTTATAAGCCCGCGGTATATCAAGATCTCAGGACAGGTATCAGTGGCTGCCGCAAACAAGAAAAGCAGACTGAGGTTTTGAAAGAGCTGTATCAAGTGGCTCCCCTGGGCTTGGGTGTGCTCATCCTGTTTTGATCAGGATGCTGTGAAAAGGCCATTAGGGTCACTACTGGCTACAAAACGTCTGTGCGATTAATTAGGCCTGAGGCCTCGAGATCATTGGTTGAAGGACAACCTGGGGGCGGGTGGAGAGGGCAGAACTAAATACTGCACGGACCAAGGAGCAGGAAAGGAAAGCAGGAGCCCTCCTGTGCCACGTCCCCCTTGCATTTCCCTACTCCTGCGGCCCATCACTTGCTTAATTCAACAGGAGGTGGGCGGCACCTTACAGACAAGCAACATTTAGTCCAGCATAAGCGTTCATGACTCAGAGCCTACTGTCTAGGGGTGCCAACTCCAGCTCAGGGATTTCATAGAGATTTGGGCCGGGTGCCTGGGGAGGTTGGCATTTGGGGAGAAGAGGCCACTCGGCATGGACACGGTGCTACAGGGTCTGCCCTCCAAAGCTGCTGCTTTATCCTGGGGCACCAATACCTGCAGTCCAGAGATCACCTGTTATCATGGTAGAACGCCAGACCCCGCTTGGAGGTTGGCAACCTAACCACCGTTGAAGGCATCGGAGTCTCTGCATTTAAGTGAGTTGTAACTCATAAAAGTTTATGATGGCACCTGGCCTGTCGCTATGGTGGGGCTATTGGGGGCTCCGCCCCCTTCCTTAAAGGGCCCCTACTTCTTAAAGCCCCCCCCCCCAGTTCTTCCCAAAAGCTGCCATTATTTTCCATCATGCAAGACTTAAAGGGCCCTCCGGCTGAGTGGTGGGCCTCCTGCTCCCGTGCTGATCAGCGGAAGGGCCCTTTAAATCTTGCAGGAGGGGAGGGAGAGGGGCCGCGTGCCACACTCCCCCCTTCACTATGGCAAATAGCGGCAGCCCCACCAGGAAACGTCTTTGCCTCACAAGCCACAAAATCCTGACTAGGGGCCTGGAGGGCACATTAGTCTGTAAGGTGCTCTTGGACTCCTGTTTAATTTTGGAGACCCCTCTGGAATCAGAGGCTGTCCTGGCAGGGAGAGGCCGGCCAGGGAGAAGTGCAGAAAAGGCAGGGTCATTGACAGACGCCGATGGTGCTGGTGAGCGGACGACCGCAAGCCCAGGCATCCGACTGCAGAGGCGTACCTGGAAAACTGTCATGATGGCTGCAGGGAAGGTGTCGAAGTTTGCGGAAGGAGTCCCATCCATAAAATTAAACCTGGAGGGGGGAAATTGAAATCAGAGTCAAGAGCTGAGACGAGCTTATTCTGATGCAGCCAGCAGATGGTTAATTTCTCTCCCTCTCCCTCCCCAGGACTTTTCTGGCGACTTGTCCCCGTGGTTGTGCATTTTGTACTTGCCCATCGCCATAATTCTGCAATGAGCAGAAACAGTAAAATCTACATTTATCTAAATTCTCTACCTATCATATCCCATTTCTAAAGAGTCAAGGTTTCATATTGTCCCTTGAGGAATAATTTTTATTTATTACATTTATTTATTGAATTTGATTTATTAGGCCGCCCTTCCCTGCAAGGAGGGCTCAGGGCGGCTTACATCAGAAGACCAATTCGATAAATAATAAAATTAAGAACACTTAAAAGCATCAAGAACCTATCAGCATAGTATCCAAGGTGGCGGGGAAAAATTCCAGAGCCCACTGACCCCTTCGGGGGGGACTGGGGATGTGGAGGAGTGGGCGGGGGGGAAGGCTGGGGATATGAGTGTGCCAGACCCCTTGCTGCCCTCAGCCAAAGGAATGAGGGGGAATGAGGGGGGAGAAGAAAATGCCAACAAAAGCCCGGGAGTTCAGATAGGGTAGCCAAGGAGAGCAAAGGGGTGTAGTGTCGTGGTGAAGTGCGCGGACTCTAATCCGGGAGAACCGGGTTTGATTCCCCACTCCTCCATTTGCAGCTGCTGATGTGACCTTGGGCAAGCCATAGTTCTGGCACAGCTGTTCTTGAAAAAGAGCCGTTTCTGTCAAGAGCTCTCTCAGCCCCACCTCCCTCACAGGGTGTCTGTTGTGGGGAGGGGAAGGGAAAGGAATTTGTAAGCCGCTCTGAGACACCTTAGGGTAGTGAAGGGCGGGGTATAAATCCAACCTCTTCTTCTTCTGTTAGAGCCCTGTTTCCTCCACAGCTATGGCCCGAACCAGTGTTCCCTCTAGGCTGAGTGAGTGTGAGCTAGCTCGCAGTTCCGTAGCCTCCGGCTCACACATTTTTGTCTTAGCTCAGGGAGGATGGCTCCAGAGCAAACTAATTTATGCAGCTGCCAAACCGCTCGCTCACAACTCTAATGCCAGTGGCTCACAAAGTAGAATTTTTGCTCACAAGACTCCACAGCTGAGAGGGAGCATTGGCCCAAACCCATCACCATCTTTTTTCTGGGTTTCCAAAATAGTGTCTCTGTACTGCATAAGAGTGAGGACAAGAAACTCTTTTAACAGGCTGAGTTTACAGATCCCCGGGCTTCCCTGTTCTGCACCAGCTAGCGAATTCTGCAGACACAAGTGGTTACGGACAGCTCTGATCTTTTAAGCCCTGTCTCCAGAAATCCATGTATTTAATACTACAGCTTGGAGGAGGGGCAGTAGATGCAGGACAGACAAAGGGAGTCCTTTTTTACTCGACAAGTAATTAAATGATGGGAATGCTGCCAGTGGATGTACTGACGGCCATAAGCATGTGGATTAAACAGATTGATGGAGGGTAGATCCAACTGTGGCCATGAGCCACGATGGCTAAAGGGGATCTCTCTGCACGCAGAGGTAGCAAGCTCTAGACATAAGTGCTAGGAGGCAACATCCGAGGCAGCCTTGGCCTCTGTGTCCCGTTTGTTAGCTCTCCAGGGTAATCAGTTGGCCAGTGTGTGAAATAAGATGCTGGACTTGATGAATCCAGCAGGGCACTTCTTATGTTGTCAACACAATCATAGAATCACAGAGCTGGAAGGGAGGGGCCCCTGCAGGCCATCTAGTCCAACCCCCCTGCTCAGAGCAGGATCAGCCAAGAGCATCCCTGACAAGGGTTTATCCAGCCGCTGCATAAAGACTGCCAGGGAGGGGGAGCTCACCACCTACCCAGGCAGCTGATGCCACTATTGAATGACTCTTACTATAAAAAAAGTTTGGTGTAGTGGTTAAGTGTGCGGACTCTAATCTGGGAGAACTGGGTATGATTCCCCACTCCTCCACTTGCACCTGCTGATGTGACCTTGGGTCAGTCACAAGCTCTGGCACAGCTGTCCTTGAAAAAGAGCCCCACCCACCTCACAGGGTGTCTGTTGTGGGGAGGGGAAGGGAAAGGAGTTTGTAAGCCGCTCTGAGACTCCAAGTGAAGGGCGGGGTATAAATCCAATCTCCTCCTCCTCCTCTTCCTCCTCTATCCAGCCAGTACCTTCCCACCCTTAATTTAAAGGCCGTCAGAGCCTGCATGATTGTAACAAGCAGTCATTTGCCCTTGGGGTCCTTGCAAAGAGGCATTGTCATGAACAAGTGGGGGAAATGTAGGTTATGAATAAGTGTCATCTTCTGGGCATGAAACAGGGGTCACTGGGGTGTGTGTAGGGGGTGGTATTTGTGAATTTCCTGCACTGTGCCGGGGCTGGACTAGATGACCCTGGAGGTCCCTTCCAACTCTACAATCCTAAGATTCTAAAAACTGGCCGTGGAATGGGTCATCAAGTCACAGACAACTTCTGGCGACCTTGTGGAGTTTTCAAGTCAAGAAATGCTCAGGGGTGGTTTGCCGTTGCCTGTCTGCATGTAGCAACCCTGGACTTCCTTGGTGGTCTCCCACCCAAGTACGAACCAGGGCTTAGCTTCCAAGAGCTGATGACTTCGAACTAGCTTGGGTCATCCAGGCAAAACAAAAACTAGCAGGGCATTAACTCAGCTCGAACAGAACCACTCCATGAAATACCCCAATATATTAGCAGAAGCTTCAGAGGCACACACCTTGCTGTCGACTTACCTGCCACCAAACAGCTGCATCCCAAGCAGGGCAAAGACTACAATGAAGAGGAAAAGGAGGAAGAGCAGGCTGATAATGGACTTCATAGAACTCATCAGTGAGACCACCAAATTCCTCAAGGAAGCCCAATACCTGGAAAATCCAGACGTTACTGTAGCATGCTTCCGAAAGCATTGCAAGACTGTTTAAACACGGGCTGGCTTTTGGTAGCCAGAGTTCGGTAGGTGGGACGGGTGTACCGTTATGTGTTTGATTCTGCTCAATGGCTTAAGTGGCGCATTCAGTTAAAGAGCATCCGTGGTTAGGGCTCTAAAGGGGAAGGCGAAGTAGAGCTGCCAGCGCAACAGGGGAGAGCTGCGGCAGAGCCAAAAGAGAGCGGGAACACTCGCTTAGCGGAGGTTCAGGAAAGCACAGTCGCTCCCCGTTTTGTTCTACTCACTTTGTGATTTTGAATATTCTCAGCAGCCGCAAGGCTCGTAGGACACTGATCCCAAAAGAAGTACCCGGCCTGAATATAGCCCAAACCACTTCAAAGATGCTCCCTACTGTGACCTGAGAGATTAGACACACAAAGAAACAGCAAATTAGCAGCGACCAAAAAAATAAAGTATCCCAGAAGACTGGAAGGAAGAAAAACGTCCCCTCCCCTCTGGAAACGCAATGCTCCACACAGTTGCATCATCCCCCTCCCTCCCTTCCATTCACGCTAACATGCATCCATCAGGCTGCGCTGGTAGTCCAGTGCCAGTGAGAGCCAGTGCGGTGTAGTGGTTAGAGTGTCGGACTAGGATCTGGGAGACCCGGGTTCGAATCCCCGCTCTGGCACGGAAGCTGGCTGGGTGACCTTGGGCCTGTCGCACACTCCCAGCCTAACCTACCTCACAGGGCTGTTGCGAGGATCAAACGGAGGAGAATTAGTGGCTTTGGGTTGCCAAAGGGGAGAAAGCCGGGGTATAAATGGAGTAAATAAATATATAGGCTGAAACTGCAGGAGAGGAGGGCGCTTAATGGAAGAACAAAGGCAGGTTTTGTGAGGATCTTCGCTGACCCAAACTCCTTTTCATGAACTGGGAAAGGACACGTAAAACTCAAGGATCTGACACCAAAACACATCTAGAGAAGGACAACGGTGTGTCCCTTCATGTTCAATGGCCCACTGCAAGGAGATTTATCCACAGCCTGACACTGCTGGTGCCCACACCATTCAGGAGATGCTGGCAGTCCATCTTCTGTCCCTGCACCCCTCTTCTAGCTCTCCACACAACTCCCAAAGTGTTACGTGCAAACCCTGCATGAGCCCGCACCATTCTCCCTCTTCCATCGGCGGAGCTACAAGGGCTGAAGGGGAAGAAAGGCTGATTTTTGTCCCCTTCCCCCTCCGTACGGCAGTCCACCAACCTACATGGGCCCTGTGACCCCAGAATGAACTTTACCGGGATTGGACAAATAATGACTAATAACTATTGTATGGCAGTGTGTCTAGTATAGCCAGGAGTTCCTAAGATTGTCTGGCAACAAGATGTTCTAGCTCTTTTAGCGTTATGCAAGGCAAGAGACATTTCAGAGGTGGTTTGCCATCGCCTGCCTCTGCGTCATGCCCCTGGTACTCCTTCAAGATCACCCTTCCAAATACTAGTCAGGGCTGACCCGCTTAGCTTCCGAGATTTGACGAGATCAGGCTTGCCTGGGACTGTGGGAGAGAGGGAAGGAAGAGAACTAAGCAAAGGTCAGAGGCTTCTGTTGATGGATCGAGGGATCCAACCCACCGGCAAGAACGCCGGGTCTCGTCCTGCTCCCTATCTCAACTGTTCACAGCAGAGCGTCAGATAATTCTTCCTTGGTCTCTCCCTTTCTTTGTCTTTTCTCAGCTGCTCCTCCAGAACAGTTTCTCCCTTTTCTCCCTTGCTTGCTAATGAGTAGTCCCCCCCCCCTTTCACACAAGTATTCATCGCCGCTTGGGAAAAAGTCCTTTTGTAATGGGGTCATCTTCCCCCATCCCCTTCTATTAACAAATGCCAGTGGTGTGGACCTCTGTTTCCTCCAGCTCATTGGCTTCCGTCTTCTTCCCGTCCAGGGCAATGATCTGCTCTGGGCTCCTAGACAACTGCTGAAAAAGTGAGCTTGGCTTTTCACCTGGCATGTTTCACCATGACAAGAAGAAAGCACAAGACCAAACCTCTGGTTTCATTCCAATGACTGCATTTCCTCCCATGCATAAATGTAGAACCTGGAGATAACGCAACGATACCATGTCTGCATCCCTGTTTGTCTCCCAGGGGCTTTGCTTACAGCCATGCAGTTTTCTGGAATACCTTAGAGCCCCCCCCTATTATTTGCACCGCTTTCGTGCCACTTCACTGGGTGCCGCTTACCCCACAGTCAAAGCAGTTGAATGAAGAATGAAAGTAAAGGCGTGGGCCCATCCCATACATTTTCAAGGACATCTCCAGGAGGAAGAGACCCAGAAATATAAACTCTGCATAGTCTGAAACAAAGAAAGCCAAATGTGTAAGTTATACTTATCTCATTACATATGCTAACGCATTCAGTCCTCACATATGTGTTCTCAACAAGTACTATACATCCTTAATATTTTAGTGTATTTCTTTTTCAGAAGAGTATATTGGAATACTGAATGTAATGCAAGGAATAATGGGATTTTTGCTGCATCCACCTCAAAAAAGAAAGAAAAAATGCTGTTAAATGACCTCCAGCCTGAGAGAATGGAGAGTATCAGTTTACTTCCCGCAATTAGAAAAGATACCTTTACACATTTATTGCTTTACAGCTGTTGACTGTATAACCTTAGCTTGTTATTTAGTTTGGGGGTCTTCACAGGACCCCTGCCGCGGGGGACAGCGATACGTGTCGCTCCGCCGTCGCCAGAGTGACGCGTAGCATCATATCCTGGCGACGGCGGTGTGACGCGTATCGCTGTCCCCCGCGGCAGGGATCCTGTGAAGACGCACGGATCCCTCGCTGCAGCTCGGCAGCTCTATACCTTGAGTAAAACTTTGCTGGTTTTAAAGGTGCCATTGAACTCTAAATTTGTTTTACTGCTTCAGACTAACATGGCCGACCACTTGGACTTATCTCTTATGCTCCTATAGATAAACATATGGAGCAGAGGTCTATCAGTGGCAATTAGCCATAAAGTATGGTTGGAACATTACATCTGGGGCAGGGATGCTCTGTATTCTTGATGCTTGGGAGGCAACAGTGGGAGGTCTTCTGAAGTTCCGGCCCCGCTGGTGGACCTCCTGATGACACCTGGGTATTGGCCACTGTGTGACACAGAGTGTTGGGCTGGATGGGCCATTGGCCTGATCCAACATGGCTTCTCTTATGTTCTTATGTTCTTATACCTTAGCTTTTGTTAGCCAAATTGCCTTTTGTTATTAATAAAATGTGGGGAATTATGATTGTTAAAATGGCAATAGGCTTATAAGGGAGCGATAACCTTTGTATACAGGAGTCCCGCCTTTTCCATTAAGCCAGAGAATAAACACAGAGACCAAATCTTTAGTGAAATGGTTTCTTTACTGGGAGCTTCACACACTTATACAAAACACAATCACACACTCAACAACGCAGATCTAGGAAAATTAGATAGAAGTGGTACAGAGACATTTGCATGAACAGGCAATGAACTCAATATTGTGGTGATACGTACCTGTCCTGAAGAGGTGAAGCGATCCTACAGCGAAAAGAGGGAGGGAGACTATAAGGCAAAAGGGTCGTATTCTGAACCTGCAGAACACGTGGAGAGGCTCTGGGCAGCACTTAAAACCTAGAGCCTGCGAGATAGAGTGGGGGGTCAGGGAGAGAGGAAGTGAGAGAGAGAGAGCTCGGCTGACCCTGCTCTTTTTATACACAATTTGGACTTGGGGGTGGGCTACACTGGCCACTTTCCCTGTCACGTCCCTAGTCCCCAGGAAGTTGCTTGGCAAAAACTGGTTGCAGGAGGATGGTGGGGCTAATGGTTGGTCAATATTGAGTTCGTTACCACAGACAATGGCACCTTTAGAGGTCAGTAGCAGCAGCAGCAGCAGCAGCAGCTAGGGTCGTTAATGCTGATGGCTTGATGATCGCTTTAGCTGAGGGGCTTGGCAGGCAGGATGAGTCAGCTGGCTAACCCCTTCATGCCCTTTGTTATGCTTGGGCACCATACGTGCAGCATCTGGCAAAGATGGCGGGTGGTGGTGGTGGAAGGAAGCTGCCTGCGTGCTGATGGAAAGGTTTGCTCATGGAGTCTCTGCATAGATTCTCAGGTCTCCTTTGCATGGCACGGCGTCCCTCTACAGCATGCTTTTACTGGCATCTGTGTGCTGTCTGTGGCCAGGGTGCTTGACTCATCTCTGCTGTGTTGCAGGTGAGAGGTGGCAGGTAGCCCGTGGAACCATCCTTGGTCTGGCACATGGCCTCAGGAGGAGGCTTCCCTCATCTGGGTGCGTGTACACAGTCCAGGCAGTTGGCATCAGCTTGTGGTCAGCCTACAGTCCATTTCCCTTGGCACACTCATGGCACAGTCCAACTATAAGTTATGGCTCATAAGTCCATAAGAGCGTTATAAGCTCCTTGCAGGGCAACAAGTCCCCCCCCTCAGGACCTTGGAGACGTTAGGCAAAAGGGTCCCACATCCAAGCGTGAAAGGCACAGCGTCCGATGGTCAGTCCGATGGAGTCATGTCATCTGGAACCGGTGAGGTGGTGATGCTAAAGGTGCCACTGATTACTATACAAGGGGATGGTAAAAAAAAACCCCTATCCTATAAAAATGGCCAAATGGGCTATAGGTAGCTTCATCCTGTCAGACAAATAGGTATGACCCATGTACTTCCTCACCAATGAAAATGCATTAACTGTAGTTAAATTTCACAAACTGCTAATAGAAAACTCATAAAAACTCCTTATTTGTAAGAAAAACTTCAACCGTTAACAAAGGAAACTTATAAGATTCATTATCTGTGGGGGGGGGAACTTAATCACTAATAAAATAAAGCTTAAATAACTAAAAATCACGTGACTGCTAATAAGGTTATTACTATGACATAAATAGAAAGCTAAACATCACATTCGTCCAAAACCGCAAAGAAAAACACATTGAAAAAGTTCATTTTCAAATGCAAAAGTCTTCGGTCCGTCCGTCCCCCAGCGCTCAGGCAGTCTGTTGTGCATATAGGCGCTTACAAGGCTCGTTACAATGGGAGGGAGGCAGCTCTTAACATATTGGTTTGTCTAGTTCTATATGGCACAACTTCAGGAAATAAAGGTAGGTTGATGATTGGCTGGGAAGGAGGTAGGGTTGCCAACTCCAGGTGGGAAATTCCTGGAGATGTGAGGGATGGACCCTGGAGAGGGGGAGGTTTCAGGAGGCTTGGGACCTCAGACAGGTACAAAGCCATAGACTCTACCTTCCAAACCAACCATTCCCTTCTGGGGAACCATCGTTGCCAATCTCCAGGTGAAGGCTGAAGATCACTCAAAATTACAACTGTTCTTTAGGTAGCAGAGATCAGTTCCTCTGGAGAAAATGCTGGACTCAGTGTCATTATACCCTGCTGAGGTCGCCACAGCAAACTGACACTGAGTGTCCAAGGCCGGGGCACCCGCCCAGAGCCTCTTTCTAGAGGCCGTTTTATTTATTTCCACAACGGGCCTTTTTCCTAGTTTAAAAATAAGGGGGGAAGAGAAAAATATTGCCAGAGAACTATTCCAGAGAACCTCTCTCTCTTTTTTTTTGGCTGTCAAATCACAGCTGATTTAAGGTGAGAAAAGGCTGAAAGAGTTGGGTATGTTTAGCCTGGGAAGGAGAAGGCTTATAGGGGACATGATTGCAGTCTTCAAGTATTTGAAGAGTTGTCTTGTAGAAGATGGAGCAGTTCACCCAGCAAGGCGGGATATAAATTGAAAGTAATAAATAAATAAATCTATTCTCTCTTGCTCCGGATTGCAAGACTAGATCTACTGGGTGGAAATTACAAGGGAGTGGTTACTGGCTAAATATCAGGAGAAACTTCCTTGCTGTAAGAGTGGTTGAGCCGTGGAACAGTCTGCCTCGGGAGGGGGTGGATGCTCCTTCGCTGGACTTTTTCAAGCAGAGGCTGGACGACCATCTTTCGGGTATGTTGTAGGGCTATATTTTGGCTATGCTCCTGCAGAGTGCAGGGGGTTGGACTGGATGACCTGCAAGATCCCTTCAAACTCTTCTATGATTCTATGACTCCAGCAAGGGGTTTTCAAGGCAAGAGACATTCAGAGGTGGTTTGCCGTCAGAACCCTGGTATTCCTTGGAGGTCTCCCATCCAAATACTTGCCAGGGCTGAACCTGCTTAGCTTCCGAGATCTGATGAGCTCAGGCTTGCCTGGGCCGTCCAGGCCAGGGCTCATCCCTGTGGAGTGAATTCTTATCCCGTCATCTATCATCAGCTCAAACATGAGAAGACATAAAGGAACTTCACCTCATGTCTACAGGTAACAATATCAGCATTACGTTTTGCTTTGCTACTGATAATTTTGGTTAAAGTTGTTTTGCATGGTTACACAAACAAAAAATCCAGCTCGTAACAAGACCATGTCATGATCGCTTTTGCTATTCACTTCTCTAAACAAGTCTCACCAGTGCAAGGTGAACACCACGCCTTTTTTCCACCCAGAAGGGTGTGGGCAAAATCAGGACAGTGCAGGGGAGATCTTGGGATGAGATGTCTAATGCAGCTGGCAGCGATCCACAGGAAATATACAGTGTGGACAACAGCTCAGGTTCAACAACTTCCTTACTGAGGACAGCAAAGCCAGGGAGGGAAGCATAACCCAGGGAGATCTAGGTTCAGATCCCCTTTCTGATATTTATTGTTTAGTGTGGGGTGAGGGTTTGCAGTTTATGACTCCGGCTGCAAAAACTGCAAAGACGACAACAACTTTCTGATATGGTGCTCAGTGAGTGACCATTGGGCCAGTTTCTCTCACTCACTCACTCACTCACTCACTCACTCACTCACTCAAAACAACTTCACAGGATGGTTGTAGAGGCAAAATGGAGGATGGGAGAACCATATAGACCATCCAAGCTTCTTGGAGGAAAGTTGGGGTAACCGTGTGATAGAGAAATGTTTGAAAAATAGTAAAAAGTCCAGTAGCACCACACGTGCCCATTGAAGCGGAGGAGAAGCGAGGCTGTTTCCTCCAGAGGAATTTGACATGCAGCTGCAAGATCACACAGCCCTCTGAAGCTGCGGGCTCAGCCCGTCACTGTGTCTGTGTGGTCAGATGCCATTGTCTGTGGTAACGAGGATTCGCACCTCCACACTGAGGGCCTCCTATGGAGTATGCAATGATGTGCATACTTCGAAGGGGGGGGAAACAATGGCACAGAGTCGGATAAGATCATCCCTGCAAGGGGGGGGGACAATGGCACAGAGTCTTATAAGACCATCCTGATGGTTTGATCAGACCATCCCGATGGCATGAGAGTGTGCTTGAGCGATCAGACAGGGGAAAGTCCGTCCGTGGCCCACAGCAACCCGGTTACTACTGAACTTTCCTCGGTGTCTTTTAACTCCTCTTCCATGGCGGAGCAGCACGGGTTGCTGACGACTGCGGGACGCTTCCCAGATATTGCTGTCTGATCACTCCCTTTAGATCCTTCAGGCATTTTCACCTTTGTTGGATCTAAAGGTGCGTTTGATCGCAGCCTAAGGCTAACAAACTTTATTGTAGCATAAGCCTTCAAGAAACACAGCTCTCTTTGTCAGATGCTACTGGGCTTTGTACTATTTTGCAGCCACACTAACATGGCTAACTCCTCTAGAAATGCATGAGGATCTCAGATAACTGTATGTAAGCCTGTGCTGAACAGTCACTATATCTGCTATTCGCTTTGAAATTATCCCATGCAGCGGTTGTAGAAAATACTCACCTCGCCAAGCACCCACAATGTCCCTACGGTATTCAGTGCACACTTGTTCTCTTGGCTGCTGCTTCTCTTGGCCCACCATTTTGGACCATATAATTTGGTTCAGAGGCATTCATGACACACCCACCCACCTTTTATTTAATCAGGGCTTCCTCTCTCCAGAAGCAAAATCATATTGGTTACTTAGAGATGAAGACAAACAAACTACCCTGCGGGTGGCAACATTTCTAGGAGCTGTCAAATCACATGGCAACTTTTACAGTAGCAACCTTTAAATTCTTCCACGTTTCCCTGTGGAACGAGGTTTATTGTGGGATGAGGGTTTGCTGTTTAGGACTCCGGTTGCAAAAACAGTAAAGACAATAAATGAACCACTTGGTGGGTACCAGGAAAAGTGAACATCATTGTACCTGAGGAAGCACTGCTGACATCTTTCCTTATATATAAAAGCCAGTTGAGGTGGCTTCTGTCCAATGGGGTGGCAGGATTAATGCGTGGCAAAATCACTTTGCCCGCTCATCTGCCACTTACCCCGACTCCTTATCCATTGGCTGCCTTGCCTTGCACTGTTGTGCAGTTCCGCCCACAGACCTGCCAGCCACCATGGTGGCCTCACTATCCAGGAAGCCATCTTGGCCCACACACGGCTGGAATGGGCGGCAAGCAGCCGTCCCTCACTTGCCACTGCTCTACCACTACGTGCGCCGCTCACTTGCTTGGCCGGCCGGTAGGGAGAGTGGCGAGGCCGCCTGCCTTGGCATGCCAGGCCCTCGATTGGGGACCCCCCAGCTTGGCTCCAAGCCCCCCCACCTCACCACCCGGCCTATGCCCGCATGAGTTCCGCCACCCTACAAGGTGCTCCAGCTGGGCCAACGCTGCCACCGCCCAGCCGGCCACGGACGCTATGCCGACCCCTTTCCCCGCCCCTTGAGCAGGTGCCCTTGCCACCTGCCCGCCACCACAGGCCCGGCCCTCATTCCTCTTGCGGGCGGCCTGCAGCCGAGCCATCACACAGGGAGGAGGGCCCTCCCATCGCCGACAGTCCTCCTGCCAGCCCAGTGAGCCAGCGACTGCCACCGGCCTGCCAGGCCGCTCACCAGATGAGTCGGCCTGGAGGGCGCTGCCCGTGCCGAGACACCTCCGCGGCCCGTGCTGCCGCCCCTGCTTCTAGCGTCCATTGTCTGCGTCCCACAATGGGCCTTGCTCCTAGTCTTTTATAAAGCCATGTACACGGGAGTGGCCAGAAGGGTTACACTGCAGTGAGAGCAAACAGGGCCCAGGGCAGTGAAGGCAAAGGAAAAACGGCACAGAGAAGAAGCAGCAATCTGGGGAAAGGCTCCTAACTGCACAGCAAGTGCAAACAAGTGTTGCCAAAAGTGCCCAAAGAGAAGATGCTTTTTGACACTAATCGATGCAGTGCGTAGTATTAGTTAAGTAGTGAGGAAAAAGGTTTGCACCTAGCTGCATGCTACTCTTTAACAAGCACAACTTTATGATCACACTGGAGTTTATTTCTGATTTCAACTTGTGTCCTGATTTCAACAAGTGTTGCCAAAAGTGCCCAAAGAGAAGATGCTTTTTGACACTAATCGATGCAGTGCGTAGTATTAGTTAAGCAGTGAGGAAAAAGGTTTACACCTAGCTGCATGCTACTCTTTAACAAGCACAACTTCATGATCACACTGGAGTTTATTTCTGATTTCAACTTGTGTCCTACTAGGATCAGGCACCACAATCAACAAAAGACTGGCTGGGAGTAGTAACTGAGAGGGACAAAACAATATGGAACTCCCTGCCACTTACAGAGAAGGTGAGTGAGCCACGCAGGTTGGTCGTGATGGACAATGGCCACGCAAGCAGTATTGAGGGCCACAATGCTCAGGACGAGCCAGTAGAACACCTGGGATTTCACCATGTGACGAACAGAGATGCGCAGGAGCCGCTCCTTGTGCCGGAAGTAGGAGGCGCCGTCCAATTTAGCACTCTTGATGCTGGCCCGAGCGAGTGGGGTACCTGCGGCAGAATGAGGGGAAAAGGCAGGAGATGCTGGAAGAGACTGATGCACGATGAACGCATGAAGCTACCTTATACTGAATCAGACCACTGCTCTATCAAGGTCAGTACTGTCTGCTCAGCCTGGCACAGGTTCTCCTAGATCTCTTTTCCACCACTACCTGATCCATATATATATTTAAGTGGAGATGCTGCAGACTGAACCTGGGACCGTCTGCATGCCAAGCAGATTCTCTGCCACTGAGCCACAGTCCCTCCATTCTGTGAAGGCCAAGCTGGAGAAGAAAAGGATTTGTCAGCAAGCTGCCAAAAGGTTTATAGGGGTCTGAGGTATATGGTCACCCCTAGGTTCCCCCCCCTTCACCCCTTCCATATGCGCTTGGCCTTTCATGCGCATGTCCCCTTTAGCTCCCAGCTCTACATTCCTTTTTAGGTACGCAAGTCCTGCTTTGCTACTCAAGGCCAGAGGTGGAGAGGCGAGGAGCTTCGCTATGTTTTAATTAGGGGAAGCCGTGGGAATGGTTTTCTTGTTTATTGTTAAGGAACTGTTGCATCTCACGGTTTAGGCGCGAGCGGCACCGATGAGCCGTGCGCGCGGGAACCCTGATTATTGGCTGATGTGATTATGAATTTGCTTTAAACTTCCATGCCCCTTGGATTCATGTTATTCCTAACACTGCTCTTGTACATGTGCTTCATGGCTTCAATAAACGTATAACCTTCTAGTAAGAGTGTACTTCGTTGCAGTCGTGGGGACCTGACAGGATTGAGCCAAGGTCTTTCTTACCTAGGTGTTTGTGCACCCAGCAGAAGACAGGAATGCAGCTGAATAAGATGCAGAGCTCAGCTGACTCTGTATTATGCTGTGCTGTCCTGGGGACACTGGCTGCTCCCTTAGCTACTGCACACATGTGCGTGTGCATATGAAGCTTCTCCAACAAACAAGGACGGAACTAGGATTTTTAGAGCCCAGATCTCTTCTCATCGCAGTGGGCTTAACACTATTTGAAATATTTACAAACCCGCCTTTCTCCCAGGGAAATGGGACCCAAGGCAGGTAGCAGATTAAAACCCACATAAATCACAGAAAGTTTAACATGGCAGAACTGCTAAAGCTGCTAGCAGGAACCTTGTAAATATTAATATCTCTAAGAGACCCCTACCCTGTAAGAGCCAGTAAATGCCAGAAGCCACTGAGAAGCTCCGAAGGCTCTCTTTGAAAATTCCATCTTATGGCCCTTGTAAGATTGCAAAAGAGATGGGACTTTCCTAACGTCTTCTGGAAGTCCCACTGGAGCTTCCTGTGATCTCCTACCTTCCCCTGCATGTGTGCAGGCATCTCCTATAGTTTTATTTATCATTACTCCTCTTAACCAATCCTGAAAGCTCAGCTTGAATAACAATGAGTACTGGAGTTGTTAGATAAATGCAACTCAAAATCTTTGATCTCTTGTAATTTGTGGCTTATAGAGGTTAGCCTATCAATAACGGACTGCTGTACATCATCTGAGAGGTTTCCAAAAGAAGAGAGAATGTCTTCTTCCAGGTTCTTTGTTGAAGGATCTGAGGCCAAAAAATTATTAAAGTCCAGAACAAATGGACAATCCTGGCTGCTGGTCTGTGCGGAAAGAAGTTTGGGGTCAGAATAAACATTTGATACGTGGGAACTCGATTCCTCCCAGGAGATTAAGTTAGGTTGAGTATCCATGGGAGCACCAGATTGAGAGGAAAACATGGTCACTGACTTGGCCTGGCTCTTACTACATAAGGGAGTAACCATAAAACTGTGAAACACACGGGTGGCAAAGATTCCCATTTTGCAGAGATCCAGTTTCCTCTTTAAAAACAGAGTTGGAAATGTATGCGATGCAAAGGAAAGAACAATTCTTTGGAACTGGTATTGAGCGGTGAGGACTTCAGCTTCATGGAGGTCAATCTCTGAATATTTAAATTTGAGTACAGCCGAGAGGTGCCTCATGGGGAACACTTAGCCAGCCATATCCCCCTTGGATTGTTAAGGCAATATTCTTAGGTTGCTAAACAAGATGGGATGAATTTTTGTTTGAGGCTTCGTAGATGCCCGCATTACCTGCGTAAGATTCACTGCGAGCATGTGTATTACCGTGCTGGCAAGTAGCAGCCTCTGGAGATTTAATTTGACCATAATGGTCGCAGGGAGATAATTTAGCCACCGCAGCAGTTAACAATTTAGTTTGAGCTTTTAAATCTTGAATGCTGCCAAACAGACAATCCACAGTTCTTGCAATTAGAGGTAGTAGAGAGTTCATTGAAGGTAATCCACTCATCTCTGGGGTGGAATCTGTATCTGTTGGCCTGGCTCGTTCCTCCAAGTCAAGATCTTCAGATAAAACATGTGCATTCCCCTCATCATCTCCACAGCCGGACTCGAATAGAGAGAAACGGTTTGATGTCTCCACTGCAAAAGTAGGTGTACCATTCTTATTTGAGTTATTGTCAACACCCTCAGAGCCACAGAAGAAGTCACACATTTTAAACTGTTTTGAAGCTGGCAATAAACAGTTTTCCTCTTGTCCTCTCCCATGTTTGCCAGACGGCATAGCATAGGCCAATTAAGGTGGGGCTTACCCCAATTAAAAAAGTTTAAACAGCTTCCTCAAAAACAGTTACTTGGTTCCGATCAAAACACTCAGCCTCTGCTTCCCTCCCGAACAAAGGAGAATTGTTTATCCTCTTGAAGGAGGGAGAGTCAATTATATTCTTCAGAGGCTATTTGAGAAAAATTTAAAAGGCAAGATAGAAGCTAGATGCTGAGCAGGAAGAGAGCAAATTGGTTTCATGGCTAACCACTCCACCCTAGAGCTCTGTACTACCTGAGCCTTTTTAGCTGAGAAGTATTCCTGCCACTTAGGTGGTAAGCTATACTCAGCTTTTATTGATCTACGTAAAGCCTTTCATTCAGTTAATAGATCTTTGTTGTGGGACAAACTCTATAATTTGGGATTGGATCAACGTCTTCTGTTTTTGATTCGTAAATTGCATTCGGCTAACTATTGCCAGGTCCCTTACTCAGAGAATTTCTGTAACTAAGGGGGTCAAGCAAGGATGTGTACTTGCCCCTCCCCTTTTCAACCTTTTCATTTCTGATCTTCCACTGTGCCTAGCTAAAATTGATGGCCATTCCCCCAAACTAAACTCTTCTGCAGTTCCTATTTTACTCTATGCAGATGATGCGGTCATTTCTAGAATGAGCCACATTTGGGACCTACTTCACTACACAGTTTCCAGGGATACAACTGCACTCCACTACAACTGCACTCCACAAAGCTGCTTTGCCTCCCAACCAACAGCTGTCAGAATGTGCTACTTCTTTCTTTTGCCCTTGAACTACTTAATGCCAACCTGCCCAACTGCTACCCTGTTTCCCCGAAAATAAGACCTACCCCCAAAATAAGCCCTAGCAGGATTTCTATGCATTTGTGGTATAAGCCCTAGTGTGTCTTCTTGAGAAAAAATAGATATAAGACAGTGTCTTATTTTTGGGGAAACACGGTACTTAGGAGTTTTGTTTCATTACAACCTAAGTTGGTGCCCTCATAGAGATCATTCCCTTAGTTTAGCTAGGAATAAGACTGCAGCTTAAATCCGTTTTTTTTTATTTAAAAGGTAATCAATTTGTTCCGGCAGCTCTCCAGATTTTTCAGGCGTCTGTTATTTCCCGTCTACTGTATGGGATACCTATATGGATTCAAAATTTTAATAAAAGAATAGAACTAATAAGTTCTACCTTCTTTCGCAGGATTCTAGGTTTTCCTAACTCCATTTCCTATTTTTCCCTCTGTGCGGAGCTAGGTTTTCATCTTATTGAATCACGGGCGTGGATCACCACTATCAAATACTGGTTAGATCTGCACTTTAGTTCCCCTCCCAACAGTCTTATTGTTCAACTTCTTGCAGATCCATATATTTCCACCTGGTCACAAACCATAGTGCATAAAATCAAAACTATGGGAATTGACTTGGATTCTCTGTATAACTGCGGCGAAACCTCTATGGCTTTGTACATCTCTAATCTAACAATTCCACTTTATCGGCGGGTTTTCATGCTAGCGAGATTTAATCTCTTTCCTTCGGCTGTTGTTTCAGGCAGATATAGGGGTATCCCCTATAGGGATAGAACTTGCAATTGTCTCTATAGTGAACCTGATTCAGTTGCTTATATCCTTCTACGCTGTTCCCAATATTCTACCATGCACAGCTATTTGATCAGTCCCCACTTACCTTCCACAAGGAATTCGACTGACAATGATCTTAAAATTCTATTGTCTGATAAGTTCTCGGCAATTACCCTGTCTGTTTCTGAATTCTTAGCTTATGTTTGGAAGCTAAGGGTAAGGGCGCATAAGTCTTAATCCCCCTTGTGCTCATTTGGATAGTTATATTTTTTAACTGAGTTCACTATTCTTGAGAAGTTTAAAAATGACCCCCTGTTCGTGTAACTTGTCTATGATCTATTAATTTGTTCTATTAATTTATTTGTTCCCTTGCCTTCCTTATTGTTCCTGTGTTATGCCAATAAAGGTCTATGTATATGTATATGTATGTATGAGTACTGTAAAGCAGAGAACAGTGAGCTCCATAAAACCATCACTCAAACTTGGAAGCTAAAAAACCCACAAAATTTATCACTGCCAAATCGGCTAATCCTTTTCTGTTGGACTAAAACTAGCCAGAGGCACAGGTGTGAACACGCTCTATATCTTTCCTCTATGCACCTATGCTGAGAATGGCTTGATGCAGAGAAGGGGTTTTGTTTTTGTTTTTTAATTCTCCAAGTTTGGGATCTATACTGCCCAACACTTCACATAACATTTCTAAAAACTGAAAGAGCAATTGTTTGTTCTTTGTGCTAATTGGAAAATGGTGCACACTGGAAGAGTGTCGCCTCCCTTGAAGGAAGACACATTCAGTCTCAGGGTAACAGAACAATAAATGTTCATTCCACTCTCCACCTGAAGGCAGGGAGACGAGAAACCTATAGAGGAACTTCCCCCCCAATGCACAGAAGTTCCAGTGTAGCTTAGAAGCCGGAATGTCCCCAGCCCCACAACCTGGAACTGCCGAAATCCTCTCCTCTGCTGAAATCCATCTCAAATACTGGAGAGACAGGGCCCCACAGTGGGTTCAGTTTCAGACGGCTCTATTCTAACCATCCCACCTCAGCCTCCAAACAGCTGGCCAGATCCGGTTGGCCATCCATTAACAGATATGGCTGGGTGTCATCTGCATATTGATGACTCCGTGGCCCCAACTCCTCCTGACTAACCGGGAGACAGGGTGCGCATGTCACCAGGGGAGGACTCCCTGCCCCCAGGCTGAATGTCTTGTCTGACAGCTGCTGGGAAACAGGCTTGTTGCTCCTCCCACAAGCTCACAAGCATCTGAAGGATGGCCATAAAGAGAAAAGCATTACAGCGGCACCAGTGGCCCTTGGACTGCGCAGCACCCTCCCCATTCCTAGAACCCTGGGGAGCTGCCCCTTGTGCCCACTTGGGAAGGCCAGTTCTGCCAGCTCTGATTCCATCACTTGAACAATGCTGCTTTTCATGCTTTCTCCGTGTTTGTTTGTTTGTTTGGCAAAGCTGCCCTTTTGCATTGTGGACCAGAAGGACGAGGCAGGTCTCCACTGCCTGGGGAAGAACTGGGTCCAGAGCAAGAGCCCCACAGGCCGCATCTTACCCACAGAGGAGATATCCACGCGCTCGTCACTAGAGTCTCGATTCATGGCTTCTGTCCGGCTCCTCTTGATGGTGGCCCTCCTAAGTACTGGGGAGGAAGGAAACAGGGGAAAGGTCACAGTCTGCCATCCTCCTGCCATGCAGTTTGCTAACCCTATATCTGATAGAGATGGATGGCCACACCATGGGGAGCAAAAACATGTGCACAAGCACAAGAGCCAAAGAAAGGCCATTAAAACTAATTTAAATCTTCAGTATAGGTATGCCCAGAGTTTTCCAAAAACCATAGCATAGCTTCTGTCAATCTTAGGCCCACAGTCTTGGCAGTGGACTGGACCCAGACTTCATGAGGGTTTTCTTACCTTCTAAGGCTGATGTGCCAGAGTTTTTGTTCTCTTCAGCCAGCATGACTTCCTCTGCGTAAAGATGCATAAAGATAAACAGTTCAGGCATAGGGTCATCAAAAGCTGAGTGCAGCAGTTTATAACTTTTAATCCCTTGTTGCCCACCAAGCAGAGGTCATTTCGGGGGGGATCGCGGAAGATCGCAGTTCCCCCGGGTGAGGTACGGGGGCGGGGCACATGACAAAGCCCCGCCCCCTGCTTCCGGCCACCCCGCTTCTGGCCCTCATTCAGCCAGGAGGAGGCAGGAGAAGAGGGAGGGTAAGTTGCTTCCTCCCCGCCTCTCCCCACCCCTGCCTGCCTGGGGCCAGGGAGGGCCTTCGCGGGGCTTCCTTGCACTCCCGCCGGCGGCCTTATGACACAAATCCGGTGATGTCAGGGGGTGTGGCCTTATGACACACTTCCGGTGATGTCAGGGGGTGTGGCATATGCTAATGAGGTATGCTAATGAGTTCCCCTAGCTCTTTTTCTACGAAACGACCCCTGCCACCAAGTATGTCATATTTTCATCAAAATGTCCCCTAAACCATAAGAAAAGAATGCGGACATAAAAACAGCACTCCGGACAAGGCAACTTTATTTATACAGGCATATTTATAATACTCCTTTATCCTTGACAGATTAAACACCTTCCTGTCTGCAGAGTTAATGGGGCATTTTGCAACTATTCCATTCTCTGACTAGCTATGTAACTGTACATCTGGAATGATTGAGACATTGGATCATCTGTTAATATTCTACCCTCACTGGTTAACACCCCGGTCCATTTGGATTTACCCAATTTTGCTTAAATACCACCTACCTATGGAATCTTGGGTGATATATTCGGTTCTGATTGTAATCGACTTTGACTCTTGGATTTTATTGTAGCTTGTAATTATACAAACTATAGTTATATTATATAAATTATCTCTCCTTATTTATAATTGGATAGTGGGGTGGCACTTTCTGAACATTCCACACGCCCCTAAATCAGTTGGCTCCCTGATGTGTCACTAAGAATTTGTCCCTATCCACTGGCTGCGTTGCCTGAGTGCGTTGCCACAGAAGCGGTGCCCGCCAAAACTTTCCTCAGAAGACGCTTACTTTGCTCTGGTGAATATAGCTACTGTCTTCGCTCTCCTCACCAGACAACGATTGATTCCCTCAGTGGACAAAACTTACCATGTTTAGCCTCCAAGCCAAGTTTGCTGAGGCAACACTTTCCACAACAGAAAAAAACCGCCAAGGAAAAAGGTTGCATACAAGGGGGGGGGGGGGGGGGAGCCAGCCCAAGTTATCACAAAAAAAGCCACTGGATACACACACAAGCAGAGATAGAGGATGGGACCAGACACACAGAAAACAGGAAGCCAAAAACCAGAGGCATGCTGCAAAGCACAAATACAGACACAGGCACAGGCAGATCTACGCTTGCTGACTGCCGAATTGCAGAAATTACTCCACAGAGCCCTGTGTGCTGCATTTTCTGGCCCACATTGTGTGACCTTGGACACCAGTTATTGTGTAACATAAGGTATGTGAGACTTTACTTCCACATTTGTGCCTTTCTATTACATACTGCTAATATGTAGTTAACCTGCTTCCAGCCGATGCATTCATTACATATCACCCCTTTCTAGAGCTCGTTGTATTGCTTTTACAATGAGCTTTATATAAATATAATATAATATTATAAATAAATAAATAATAAATACAGGGTCTATCCCATCGTGTTCTGTTTATAAGTACTTATTGATTATATTAATCTGCTCAAATTTTAAGCTCTTTTAAATTTATGAATTTATGATCCTAGGGATGTGGTAACCCTTGTGTACTCCGCTATGCAATTTGATCTGTTTTGGTTTTAGTTTTATGTAAATATTTGTTTTAAATGTTTCCACTAAGCTTAAGACCATTGACCAAACGAACTAACTAAATAAAGTAATATATATGTTCTGATACTCAGAACTCAGGCATACATTCAGTGAGACCCCTGTGCCCAATGGCCATCGGTTATCTCCTTGGTGTTAAGTCAGATCCTTATTTGCAGTGTGCAGTGCAACCTTTTAAGTTTTTGTGTGTGGGGAGAGAAACCTGGGTCTGGGGTTTTATCCTCACCCCTGGGGGAGCAGTCTACCACAGCTCTCCTCTGCTAGCTGTCTGGAGCCACCGTAAACGGGAAGAAAGGACTGCCTACAACCTGAAAACAGCCCTCTGTGGGGGCTGTATAGCTACTGTAAAGAATCACGTGTCTACATCACCAGCAAGGAAGACACCAGATGAAGCAGAAGGCTTAAGGTGAGTCTGAAGACAACCTCGTAGCAAAAGGGAGCAGGTTCCAGTATAAGAGAGAAGCAGGCGGTAACGCACACAGGGTGGCCAAGCTTCCAGATTTGACCTAAAAGTTGGCTTTAAAAGGGAGTTGGATTCATGGAGGAGACATCCATCAGTGGCTACCAGACACTGGGAGTAAAGAGAGCCAGTTTGGTGTAGTGGTTAGGTGCGTGGACTCTAATCTGGGAGAACCGGGTTGGATTCCCCACTCCTCCACTCTGAGACACCTTTGGGTAGTGAAGGGTGGGGTATAAATCCAATCTCTTCTTTTTCTTCTGCTTCCATATATAGAGGCAGTAAGCCTCTGAATACCAGTAACCAGAAGGCAGCAACAGGGGAAAGCCCTGGCCTTTGTGCCCTGTTTGTTTGCCCCACTGGTTGACTGCTTTACAGAACAGGATTCTGGACCAGATGGACCACTGGTCTAATCCAGGAGGCTCGCCTTATGCTCTTACGAAGCTGCAAGGTTTCTGGCTCCTTTTCATGGTCTCCTGCCTATGGACTGAAATCTTAGGGTGAAGAGACAGGATCAAGGGAAAAGTTCATTTCCTACCTGGCTCGAGTGCTGGCGCTCCCACCCGTCAGGCTCCATCCCCATTCCTGGGATGGCCACGTGAAGCCTGAGGAAGAGTGGCCTGTCCGTGGCCACTTCGGCTGGCAAAAGGGGCAAGGGAGGGGAGCCGGTGGCCCCTCTTTCCCTGGGCAGTGCGTGGAGCTGTGCAAAGCAACTGAGAAGCTTTTAAAGAGGAGTCCCCATGGGGGAGGGGGGGGCGTGTGTGTGTGTGTTAAAGCTTCCCTCTCTCCCCATGCGGCAATCCCAGAGGCTGCATTTAGAGAAGGAAACAGTCCTGATCCTAAACACAGAATCACAGAATCACACGGAGCTGGGAGGGGCCCGACAGGCCTTCCAGTCCAACCTCCTGCTCAAGGCAGGATCCGCCTAGAGCATCCCTGACGAGGGTTTCTCCAGCCGCTGCTTAAGTAGTCGTACTAGAATTTATTGTAAGGTAAAGGCAAAGGTTCCCTTGCTCGAAAGCCAGTCGAGTCCGACTCTAGGGTTGCGGTGCTCATCTCCGTTTCAAAGCCGAAGAGCCAGCGCTGTCTGAAGACATTTCCGTGGTCATGTGGCCGGCATGACTAAACACCAAGGCGCACGGAACGCTGTTACCTTCCCACCGAAGCGGTCCCTATTTATCTACTTGCAATTTCTTGCTTTAGAACTGGTTGGTTGGCAGGAGCTGGAACTAGAGACGGGAGCTCACTCCGTCATGCGGCACACTCGGGTCTCCAACTGCTGAACTACCGACCTTCCACAGCCTGCAGTTCAGCGTCTTAACCACTTGAGCCACCACAGCTCTAGAATTTATTGTAGCCGCTGGTTAAAGTCTGCCAGTGAGAAGGGGGAACTCACCACCTCCCTCGGCAGCTTCCACTGTGGCAGAACTCTGACTGTAAAGAAGTTTTTCCTAAGATCCAGCCAGCAACTTCCCGCCCTTAATTTAAACCCATGATTGCGAGTCCCCTCCTCTGCTGCCAACAGGAACAGCTCCCGGCCCTCCTCAAAGTGACAGACCTTCAAACACTTAAAGGTCCTTTCCACACTAGACCGTAAATCCTGGCTCAACCCTGTCCCCGAACTTACATTCTACACTACACGCGAGTTCACCCCTGTAATCATCTCGGGGTATTTTTTGTTTCCACATTACACTGAGGTCACCCCGGTTTTGCCCCACACTTGTCCCGGGATAAATGGATGCTGTTATAACCAGGGTATCTTGTGACCCAAGTTGAACTCTGATAAAACCAGGAAGTGTGGAAAGGACCAGAGAGAGCAATCGTGTCCCCCCCTCAACCTCCTCTTCTCCAGACTAAACATTCCCAAGTCCCCCAGCCTTTCCTCCTAGGGCCTGGTCTTCAGGAAAAGGTAATCTGTGGAATAGACTAGGGAGATCTGATTTCCATTCCTCCCTTTGTTATGAAACTCGCTGGGTGATCTTATCAGCCTAACATAAATCTCAGAGCCATTACAAGGCCAGTATGGAGTGACGGCCTGGGCAAGGATAAAATATGTTGACACCATTGCCAAGGGAAGGGATCGGCAGGACCTGACTCAATATGTTTCCTGTGATGCCCTCATCCAGACCCATCTTACCTGCTTTATCTATCCAGGCACGGTACCCATTCAGCTCCCGCTCGATCTGCTGCTGCCTCCTCAGCTTCATGAATGCCCGGCGGTTCTCCACCCGTTCTCTCTCTTTGGCAAATTCCCTGAAAGTGTGAAATAACAAAACCTGGTTGGAGGAGGTTTCTTCGGCACTCCATTTTGTACCACTACAGGACAGCCATAGTGGAGGGTGGAAAGTGCTGTATTAGCACCTAGCAGGACGGCACTGAAGGCAGCAGGAAAAAAGGAAGACCCAAAAGGAGAGGGATGGACTCTGTAAAGGAAGCCACAAGGGCCCCTCCCCCTTTGCGACACCTGAGGAAGGCTGTCAGTGATGGGACGTTCTGGAGGTCATTTACTCATAGGGTTGCCGTAAGTCAACAGCGACCTGACAGCACTTCTCTCTCTCTCTCTCTCTCTCTCTCTCTCTCTCTCTCTCTCTAACACACACACACACACACACACACACACACACACACACACACACAGAGGACAGTGCTGGCAGTCATGCCGGAGAGAAATGCTATTAATTCAGGAACGAGGACGGTTGAGAGGGATCACCAAGGCCTCTGAGTTCAGAGAAGGAAAGGGGCATGCCACATTCTTACTATTAGCCATTCCTGATCTTTGTGTTTGTGCATGTGTGTGTGTAAAAGCAATGGTATTCCCAGTAGTCAAGTATGGCTGCGAGAGTTGGACTATAAGGAAGGCCGAGCGCGGAAGAATAGATTCTTTTGAACTATGGTGCTGGAGAAGACTCTCGAGAGTCCCTTGGACTGCAAGGAGATCAAATCAGTCAATCCTAAAAGAAATCAACCCTGACTGTTCCCTGGAAGGCCAGGTAATGAAACTGAAGCTCAGATACTTTGGCCACCAAATGAGAAGGAAGCACTCACTGGAGAAGAAGACCCTGATGCTGGGAAAGATTGAAGGTCAAAGAAGACGGGGACGGCAAAGGATGAGATGGTTAGACAGTGTCATAGATGCAACGAACATGAAATTGAGCAAACTTCAGAGGACGGCGGAAGACTGGAAGGCCTGGCGGGAGCTGGTCCATGGGGGCGCGAAGAGTCGGACTCGACTGTGCGACTGAACAACAACAACATGTGTTTGTGTAGGTGCATACAATGGGCTCAGTAGGTGCATACTGCAACTGTAATCTTCCTCTGCGCCCAACCCAACCTTCCTAAAAACATCCTTGGGAATCACATGCCAAATGCAAAGTAAGACATAACCCAGACCTCCAAGAGCAGTTCAAGAAAAGGACTCCTGAAAATCCCCTAGGCAGTGGAGTTCACAGGACTCCCGAGGGCTACCATACGGCCGCCAGCAAAGATTCCTGCTCAGCCCCCCTCATCCCATCCAGGTCCAACCTAGACATTGTATGAAAACAAATCACGTGACTTGTCCAGCTCCACAGACCCCCCCAGAGGGACTGCTCCAGTGTTCCCTCTAAGCTGAGTTGGTGTGAGCTAGCTCTCAGTTTTTTAGCCTCTGGCTCACACATTTTTGTCTTGGCTCAGGGAGAATGGCTTCAGAGCAAAGTAATTTATGCAGCAGCCAAACCGCTCGCTCACCACTTTAATGCCAGTAGCTCACCAAGTAGAATTTTTGCTCACAGGACTCCACCGCTGAGAGGGAGCGTTGCACTTTTGTCCCACTAGCCCCCCCCCCATAACCCTCTGGGCTGAGAGGCCTCCAGTGTGGACCTGCCCCTGCAGCACCTTCAGTGGGCTGTACAGAGACTGATTTTGCAAACGTGCCACAGATGAGGAGCACAAAACAGAGACTGCCTCCCTTGGTGGGGGCAGATGCTTCCCTCTCTTATCTCTCAACAGCCTTTGCAAACCTTTGCTTTCCATGGACAACTTTAAAGGGTGCAGCTGACGTCATGCCGCCTGGGGGGGGAGACAGAGTGACGACACGTGCTGGGGCCCGGAGAGAGCACCTGCTGCCCTGGGCCTGGCCCACGCAGGCACGCTCGCCTTTCCTCCGAGGCAGAAGCGGGAGCAGGGGCGGGGGTTGGGAGAGCCAGGTTGTGTCCCCTGGCCACAGGGGCTTGCTTCTGACCCGCCCCCTCCTCCCGTGGCCGCATCTCCTCCGTCCTCCCCCTCCCCAGGACTGCTGCAGCAAAGGGCTGACTCAAAGACCGGTGTAGGATTTGGGCTGCCTTCGAGAAGAGGGCAGATTGTGTGTCTGTTCCCAAGCCCCGCCACCCCTCCACACTCCAGGTTTCTAAGAGGGCGGGGGGAACCAATCCAGGAACACGTGGAGCTGTATGGCCATTCAGTGTCTGATTGGGACATTTGGAACTCTCGGAGTTAGCAAAAGATCGCCGGGAAACAGGAGCGCTGGGAGGGTTTTTTAAAAATTCATTGGCATTTTTCTTTTCTTTTTTGGTATTGTAGTGTTAGTTTTATACACAGCGCCCGGGCAGAAGATGTGCCGTCAGCCCTCACAGGGAGATGGGGCGGCGGCAAGGCACCTTCTTCCTCGGTCACCGCTGGGAAAAGGAAGAGGAGAGCCAGGAAAAGGAAGGGCAGCAAAAGTGAAACTGACTTTTCCCAGCTTTCCTCTTCCTTTTCCCAGCGGTGGCTGAGAAAGAAGGCGCCTTGCCGCCACCCCCCGTCCCTCCGTGAGGGCTGACGGTGCGTCTCTCTGCCTAGCGTCTCTCTGCCGAGCAGCAGGAAAAGCTAGGGAAAAGGAAGGCTGCTCACACAGGGCGGTGGGGGAGGCTCCTCCTGCTGCTGCTGCTGGTGCCATGGCGGCGCCTGGCTTCATGGTGGCCAAGACAACCCCTGTGGGTAATTCAGAGGGCTGGCCGCTTTGGCCACCCTGTGGCCTAACCTGAGCTTCTCTCTTGCCTCTCCAGTTGGGGCTTCATTCTCCACTCCTTCACTGTGTGCCAACTCTCACTAGGCGAAAGGTTTTCATCTCTGTCTTGCTCACACAAACGTATGCACACATTACAAGTTGAAGAGTTGCTGATGAGGTGGGGGCGTGGATGCATTATTCAAAGGAAATCGGGGTGTTTTTTTGCTGCAGCCTTGCTGCAGAGTCACAAGATGTGCTGAAGGTGGGGAAGGGTGGGCTGAAGGGAAGGCAGGAGAGAGAGAGAGACAGAGACAGGGAGTATAGGAGCATAATCAAGGTCCTGCCAGCAACACCTCAGGCTCCTTTACTAATCACTGTCCCCAAGAGAAGGAAGTTCCACGGAGGCCACCAGTGTTCCCTCTAAGCTGAGTGTGAGCTAGCTCACAGTTTTTTAGCCTCTGGCTCACACATTTTTGTCTTAGCTCAGGAAGGATGTGGCTCCAGAGAAAACTAACTGATGCAGTAGCCAAATCTCTCGCTCACCACTTTAATGCCAGTAGCCCGCAAAGTAGAAGTTTTGCTCACAAGACTCCACAGCTTAGAGGGAGCATTGGAGCCCACACAACACCTCTGCCTTTCCCCCCACAGAAACAGGAGGGGAATGAAAAATAATCCTGAGACCCCCCAAATGAACATCTGGTTCTTGGCCTGCACAGCCCTGATGCCAACCACCTGTGACTCCTTCCAACAGGAATACTGAGCGATAGTCTTGTATCCTGTCACTCCGCTCAGTGCAGCCTCGAGTGCCTTCCTCTGATGGAAGTAGCTCTTCTTTCGGAAGAAAAGCCACTTAATTTAGAAGAAGGCTTCAAAGGTCGCTGAGTGGAGTGGTAGGACATAAGCCAGAGGGAAAAGGGGGTTATTACAGGCCACGTAGTCCAACCCCCTGTTCAGTGTAGGAAGAAAGCAGAGAGAGAGAGAGAGAGAGAGAGAGAGAGAGAGAGAGAGAGAGAGAGAGAGAGAGAGAGAGAGAGAGAGAGAGAGAGAGAGAGAGAGAGAGAGAGAGAGAGAGAGAGATTGGATTTATACCCCGCCCTTCATTTGGAGTCTCAGAGTGGCTTACAAACTCCTCTCCCTTCCCCTCCCCACAACAGACACCCTGTGAGGTGGGTGGGGCTGAGAGAGCTCTTGACAGGAACTGCTCTTTTTCAAGGACAGCTGTGCCAGAGCTTGTGACTCACCCAAGGTCACATCAGCAGGTGCAAGTGGAGGAGTGGGGAATCAAACCTGGTTCTCCCAGATTAGAGTCCGCACACTTAACCACTACACCAAACCGGCTCTCAAGCTAGAGGTGGCTTGTCCAGACCCTGCCTGAAGACTTCCAGCAAGGGAGAGCTCACCCATCCCCTCGGTTTCATTGTCAAACTGCTCTTACAGTTAGAAAGTTCCTCTTAATATCTGACCGCAATCCAGTCTTTCATAACTTAGTCCCAACTGATCTCATCTTGCCCTACGGAGCAGCAGGGGAGTCTTTACCCTGTGGCAGGTTGCTACAGAATCACATTTGCGATAGGATGGAATGGCCAGTTTAGAAAGATGAGCATTGAGAATCGAACAGCTGAGACCGGATGATGTGGAGCAGTTCTAGCCCAACTAGGATTCAGTGGTTGTGGACTTCGGATCAGTTTTTGGAGTGAGAGACTACTTGGAGCAAGGCACCAGGGTAATAAATATTCCCTGTTTCGTTTTAAATGGATCAAATAGCTTCTCTGTCCATTATGTGGCAGTGAACTAGGTTTGCGATCAAGGGTATACTTGAGAGACAGCTGTGGCCAACCCGCTCAAGTTGCAACCGACTTACGGGGCATTTCATACCAGTAAGAAGCAGAAGAGGTGGTTGGCCACGGCCTTCCTCTGCAGAGTCTTCCTTGGTGGTCTCCCATCCAAGTGCCAACTCTGCTTAGCTTCTGAGATCTGACAAGGTTGGGCTATATCATACCATTCCATATCCCCCTGCTTAGTGTACCTGCATGACACACGTTCTCCAAAATACATTTGCCCAGGGCTTTTTTTTTTTTTTGAAAAAGAGGTGCTGGAACTCTCAAGAGGGAAATGAAGTTTGCAGTCTGTATACTGAAGACTTTTAGACATTTTTAAAAGAATTTAGTTGAAGAGGTTCCGGGACTCTGTTCCAGCACGTTCCCCCCCAAAAAAAGCCTAGCATTTGTCTCATCTACACATTACGCTTTATGTGATGTACACCTTTAAAAGGCAATCTGTTGCTCTAACTGGGCACCTTAAAGACTAACAAAATTTGTAGGGAGGGTAGGAGCTTTCATGAGTCACGGCAGTCACTTCTTCAGACTGTGATGCAGATCATGATGCAGATCACCATTCCTCCTTCCACAACAATTTCCTTCCTAGAAAGTCTCCAGAAGATCTAATCGTAGGGTCTCTTGTGTTATGTACTCTACATGTGACTTATCCAATCTGGGGGTGACATGCTGGGGATGAACAACAAGGAAGAAGAAGATTGGATTTTTACCCATGGCCCTTCACTTGGTGTCTCAGAGCGGCTTACGAACTCCTAGCCCTTCCCCTCCCCACAACAGACACCCTGTGAGGTAGGTGGGGCTGAGAGAGCTCTTTCCAGAGCTGTCCTTGAGAGAACAGCTCTGAGAGAACTATGGCTTGCCCAGGGTCATCTAGCAGCTGCAAGTGGAGGAGTGGGGAATCAAACCCAGTTCTCCCAGATTAGAATCCGTGCACTTAACCGCAACAGCCAGAACCTTGAAAACACAGTGGTGGACTGTTGTAGGCTGAGCTCTTGGTCTGATCCAGCAGTTCTTTTTTCTTACATTCTCATATTCTTCATATGTACATCAGGAAGCATGCTGCACATAATATATTTTGTGCATGCATTCCCCATGCCCCTCCGCCCCATAAAGACAGTGAACATTTATGAATATAACTTGAATTTTCATGGTTCTCATTCAAACCAGTATCAGTTGACATTTGGGTGAGGTCAACCACCTGATAAATACTCCAATATCTGTCTGGAATGCCATCTGGTGTTGCCAAGTCCACCTTGGAAAATTCCTGGAGATTTGGGGGTGGTGCCCAGGGAATGTGAAGTATGGGGAGGAGATTGAGCTCAGCGGGGATGTGATGCCATAGAGTCTGCCTCCCAAAGCTGCCATTTCCTCCAGGGGAACTGATTACTGTCCTATGGAGATCAGCTGTAATTTTGGGAACTCCAGGCCTGACCTTGAGGTTGGTAACTCTAATGTCATTCTCCAGCATCAGCCTCCATTATTATCCACAGATCAGGGCCAATGACAACTGCAGACGTAAATGATGGAAACTAGATGTTACCGAAGAAACGGAGCTTCTGCTACTCCATATTTCTTTCTTCCCTCTCCCCCACAACAAGCAGAACACAATGTATCATGTGACATCACTGAGACGTGACTTTCCATGCCCTGCATCACATAATTGGCTAACTGAGAGCCAGTGTGGTGTAGTGGTTAAGAGCGCGGACTCTAATCTGGGAGAAGTGGGTTTGATTCCTCACTCCTCCACATGCAGCTGCTGGTGTGACCTTGGGTCAATCACAAGTTCTCTCAGAGCTGTTCTCTCAAGAGCAGTTCTCGAAAGAGCTCTCTCAGCCTCACCTAACTCACAGGACATCTGTGGTGGGGAGGGGAAGGAAAGGGAGATTGTAAGCCGCTCTGAGACTCCATTGAGTAGTGAAGAGTGAGGTATAAATCCAGTCTCTTCTTGTTCTCTTCTAGCATGGGAATTTACCATAAGGTGACATTACACCTCTTATTGTTTTAATTTACACATTAGTTGGAAGAAGGGAGAAAAGAACATGGAGGAGAGGCGTTCCTTTCATGATGCTTATTCTGCCCTAGGTTGCAACCATGCTACCATGCTTTTGCAGTGTTCCGTTCATTTCAGGTTCTTTGTTGATTTCTTAGCTAACAAAAGACAAAAACATAATTCATCCAGGGGAGCCTAAATAAATGCACTTAACTATCAATTACTTATTTCTGAGAATCAGATAAAGAAACTTGCTGTAACGTGAGCACATAAAGTAATTGCTCAACATTCCCACAACTCAGTGGGCGACATGCACTAAAGTGTCCGCAGTATGCGCAATAAAGCACCAATTGTTCACTGATTCTCTTCTCCTGCAGCTACTTTCAGCTCCAGGAAATATGATTCCTGGGGCTGATGGACCCACTTTTCCAGGAAAGACAACTCTGGGGTCACTGGACCCACTTGTCTGGATGCTGCAGTGAGGAAGCGAAAGGGGGTGAAATCAGCCCTCCTTGTGCTGTTCCATCAGTGCAGCTATTCATCCATGCATCCTGCGAGCCTAGAACTATCTCGGAAGGGGGAGTGAGATCTGTTTCTCTTCTGTTGGTGCTTCACTGGATACAAGTCTGTATGTTTGAAATTTGGTGACTATTATCATTATTTATTAAACTTATGAATCGCCCAGTCCCCAGTACCACAGGGCTCTGGGCAATGTACAACACATAGTAAAAAAAACCCCAAAACCAGCCATAAAATAAGCCCATAATGTTAATCCAGCAATCTAAAAAGATCAAGTGGTGAAATTACAGTTTCTTCCCAATTCCGGACTGCGGTCACCTTGTGGGGATGGGGAGAGTAGGAGGAGACAGAAGCCGTCACTGTCCTCCATGAAAGGCCTGGGGGAACATCTCCGCCTTACAGGCCCTGCGGAATGGCATAAGGCCCTGCAGGGCCCTGATGTTGTTTGGCAGAGAGTCCCACCAGGTCGAGGACAGCCGGATGCCTTTGGGGCCAGGGAAAAGTGAAAACTTAGGAGGTACAACACAGAGCAATTCCACTGTTCTTCATGCCACTGATGTGCCTTAGCAGAAGAACTGGTCTACATGAACCCTCATCTACCCAGGGGAAAAAGGGGAGAGAGGAAAGGGGAGGGGGGGGAATCAGTATTGTCCTTCTGCTCAGCAGGTTTCTCTGATTTGGTGCACATAAAGCTTTGTTTACAGATTCAGGGTCTCTCGCTGTTGTCATGGTAACCCAGTCAGAAATGCACAGACATGAACCTCCCCGTATGGGATGGCTTGCTAAGACATAATATTTTAATACAGGCACACAAACATAAGCCTGAGCGCACACACACGATGAAATTTGAATGTGCTCACTCATGTATTGTATCAATATGCATGCCCTTAAAATTTCCATCCAGCAAGGTATACAGACATGGTCATGTTAGTACCAGCGTCTATGGAGACCGGCGCACCAGATGCTAAGGAAAATATCAGGCTCCCTTCTTGCAGAGTCCCTCTGAACTACCACCTTGAATGAAATTGACCTGATTTTCTTAGACCTTGAAATACTTGGTCAATTTCATTATACCTAGCAGTTCGAAAGCAAGAAATTGCAAGTAGATAAATAGGTACCACTTCGGTGGGAAGGTAACAGCGTTCTGTGCGCCTTGGTGTTTAGTCATGCCGGCCACATGACCACGGAAATGTCTTCGGACAGCGCTGGCTCTTCGGCTTTGAAACGGAGATGAGCACCGCAACCCTAGAGTCAGACTCGACTGGCTTTCGAGCCAAGTAAGGGAACCGTTACCTTTACCTTTACTCCGAGTAGGCACTCTTAGTGCATGAGATCCTTCCAACTGAAACTGAATCTGTCAAATAACTTCTTGGTCACAAAGTTGTGCATGCAAAGTTGTGCACGTGGAGAGCCCATTCCTTAGTGGAGATGATTTTTTAAAAAAAATATTTATTTAGTATCTAAGTTTCTATTGCTTTACTGAGGGCAGAAAATAGTTTTGGGGAGGGGAGAGTCATGGCAAAGCATTGCCAGAACATGCGTGTCCAAATTATTCCCCATCTGGATCGTTCACCTGCCTTTCCTATTAACGATCACCAGGCCAAGCGGCCACAGGAATCCATATCATATCTGCTGGTCATTTACTGTAAAATGTAAATGCTTCATGTACTTCAAGAATGCGGCAAACAACAGACAGGGAGGGGAGGTGGCAGTAGATGAGACAGAAGCAGCAGGGGGGAAACTGGCATGCGCAGTCAACTTTTTTCTCTTTTTTTGGTGCTGGTATAACGGAGAACATATATAAAGTACTTGAATACAAATGAACAGTTTGTCAAATGTTCGCTTGTGCAGACTGCAACTTGCCCACTGGTTGAGAACTGAGACATCGGGTGATGGAGCATCTCTGTTACAAGGCTAATCTGGTCTGGGTGCCTTCTAAGAAAAAGTCGGGAAGAGCCGCAGAGGAAACAAAAGGCACAGAAAGAAAAGCCTGTGAACTGGAACCCAAAGCGTCCCTGTGCATGACAAAGCTCTGCATATCCACAGGGTCACTTCTCAGGGGAGGCTGAGCCACCCTGTGTCAGAGGAAAGCGTATCTGAGGAAGCGTGCCTTGCACACAAAAGCTCACACCCTGAATAAAACTTTGTCTGTCTCACAGGTGCTCCCACTGGACTCACGACTTCGTCCTGCTGCTTCAGATCAACAGGGCGACCCCACTTGAATCTCTCAATGACAACAGTTGTTCAATCTAAAATTTATCTTCCTAGTGCTTATCTGGCAAAGGCCACTTGCGTGCCACCACACACCCTGACACACACTACAGAGAGGACGGGGTTGTCTGTCTCTCCATGGCTTTTAACCTAAGGAACATTTTATTTGGAACATTTGGCTGTACAACCTTAGATGAATATACAGTTGACCAGAGAGAAGTACCACTGGACATGTGATTTCACTGGAGGCTTCATTTGTATTTCTGTATTTCTTTTCCTTGCCCAGTGGTTAAACTTTGGAACAATTGATTTCTGGTCTTTATTCCATATTTTGTATATGTAGAATTGTATGTATTTTTGCACATCAGCCAATATGTTCTGTAAGTATTAGACCTCTGAGGAAGGCCTGTAAAGGCCGAAACGCGTTAGGTCTATCTTATTAGGTCTATCTTATTAGCCCTTGTATGTTTTTATAGTTTTATATGAGGTATGAATGGGCCCTTATTTGTTATTTTAATTTATGTTGGATAAACACACATATATATTTTTGTATATTTTATTATTAGAGTTTTAGAGTTGGCCCTTTTCTATTCCTGACTAACCTTTTTAGGTTCTGAATTCTAGGTTTAGGTTCAGTTTTTCCCCCTTTTTTCTTCTTTGTCCTTTTTGTTTGCCACCACAAATGAATCGCCTGCAGCTGTTATTGGGCTACTCTTGCTATACAGCCAGCCCTTTGGCTAACAGAGGTACAGTCTTTAGGGTTTTGGCATCCAGGTTGAGGCAACACGGGACAAAGCTATAAAAAGAAAGAATAATACGACGGGGCTGACTACTGAGAGCCTGTTGTTTTGGCTGTGAGTAGATGGGTTCCCAAGTCTGCCAAAGCAAATACCAGCTGTCCTGGAGGCTCAAAAATATCTCCCGCTTTGGTTTGACATATAATAGAATTAAAAGTCAACCTTACTTCTGCAAATATTTTCCAAAATCACCTCATTGCTGATTACAATGGATACCTGTGAATACACGTGTGCACCGCATTATCCTCCTAAACCACTTTTCCCAACGTGGGCAGGAGCGACACCATGAGAAAAAGGAGAGGGAGGGCAGGAAATAGTAGCTGTGATGTTTTACCTGTCTGGGGGGTGTCTTCGAACCTTCCTTTCCTTTCCCCAGGATGCAATAATGTGAACACAAAGGGCTGGACACCAAGGTATGACCTAGAATCATAGAATCACGCGGAGTTGGAAGGGGCCAGACAGTCCATCTAGTCCAACCCTCCCTGCTCAATGCAGGATCAGCCTAGAGCAGTGGTGGCGAACCTTTTAGAGACCGAGTGCCCAAACTGCGACCCAAAACCCACTTATTTATCGCAAAGTGCCAACACGGCAATTTAACCTGAATACTGAGGTTTTACTTTAGAAAAAACAACTCATACATTAACTTAAGATGATCCAAACAAAGTAAGGAAAGCAATCCCAAATGCTTTCGTTTACTTAAAATTATTTGGCAGAGAATTCGACACTTTAATGATGGTCTGGGCCTGGCTGGGGCGATGGCATGTGTGCCCACAGAGAGGGCTATGAGTGCCACCTCTGGCACCCGTGCCATAGGTTTGCCACCACTGGCCTAGAGCATCCCTGACAAGGGTTTGTCCAGCTGCTGCTTAAAGACTGCCAGTGAGGGGGAGCTCACCACCTCCCTAGGCAGCTGATTCCACTGTGGCACAACTCTGACTGTCCAAAAGTATTTCCTAATATCCAGCCGGTACCTCCCCACCCTTAATTTAAACCCATGGTTGTGAGTCTTATCCTCCGCTGCCAACAGGAACATCTCCCTGCCCTCCTAAAAGGGACAGCCCTTCTTCAAATACGTCAAGAGAGCAATCCTGTCCCCCCCTCAACCTCCTCTTCTCCAGACTGAACAAGCCTTTCCTCTCAGGGCTTGGTCTCCAGGCCCCCGATCATCCTCATCACTCTCCATTCTGTCCACATCCTTTTGGAAGTGAGGCCTCCAGAACTCCACACAATACCTCAAAAATGGTAAACCAATCCCCTCTCTCTGCCCTCCCCACACTGAGTTCTGACTGGCCAGTTAAGGCTGTTCCATGGTGCTGATTCAAAACTTTCATTCAGCCACCAAAGGTTTGCCTTGCAATCTAGAAGTCAACGATGCAGCCGTCATGAAACCACCTGGCCCAAAACACTGATACCAGGAGGAGGATTTCAAACAGCAGAAGATTCAGGAAGGGATGTACTAACGAGCAAGGGGAAGGGGGACAGAGGCCGAGGCATGGCACGTTTGAGGGCCTCGTAAAGCAAGCAAAGCACAAAGGGGGGAGGTGGATAAAGGCAGGGGCTTGAGGAAAGGGAAGTAATCAAAAAGGGGACAAAGGGAAGGAGGGTTACAAGAAACAAGGAGTGTAACAGAGGCAAGCTTCAGGAAGCACAGGCCAAGGTAGGCCAAGGTAGACGCTGAAGAGAAATTCAAGTGGAGGCTCACTCAGCCTAACTCCATTACCATATGTTCAATAAAGAGTACATGGAGAGCCAGTTTGGTGTCGTGTTAAGGAGCGCGGACTCCAATCTTGGACAACTGGATTTGATTCCCCACTCCACCACATGCAGCTGCTGGCCTGACCTTGGGCAAGCCACAGTTCTCTCAGAGTTGTTCTCCCATGAGCAGTTCTCTCAGAGCTCTCTCAGCCCCACCTACCTCACAGGGAGTCTGTTGTGGGGAGAGGAAGGGAAGGAGATAAGCTGCTCTGAGGCTCCAAGTGAAGGGCGGGGTATAAAACCAATCATCATCTCCTCCTCCTCCTCCTGAGAAAACTATTCCACAGTGCAATGCTATACTTCCAAATTCTAATACTTCTATTTGCAATAGCGAGTGTCTTTGGAAAGTGAAATCAGAGAGCTACAGCAGGTACCTCTGCCTTCTTCCCCTTCTAAACTGAAGGGAGATGAGAAGAGACCATGATTCAAAGCAGAAGGAACGGTGAGGATTTTGAGTCCCCTCTTGCCTCACCAGAAAAAAAGGATTCAGTAGAAGGTAACTTACATGCTTACAGGCATGGAGATTTTGACTATAGCTTCCCCCATCCTCAACCAGATTTCATACACAATGGTAGATCCCTGCCATCAGCTGACAGCTGGACGCTGCTGGGGTCACACAGCAAGCACTGCCTTGCTGTTTGTACCCCCAGGAAGCCAGACAGAGCTACAGAGAAAGCAAAGAGGCAGATATTTCTCTTGCACCTACAGAAAGACAGGTGGCAGGTCAACAGAGCTGACATAGGTAGCACTTTGGCACTCCTCGGAAGATAACCATGCCTTACTCTTGGCTTCTGCCCCAGAGGGAGGGGCAACTTCCAGTCTTTTGTTCAGTTTGGAAGAAGAGGAAGAGATTGGATTTATCCTCCACCTTTCACTACCAGAAGGAGTCTCAGAGTGGCTTACTATCTCCTTTCCCTTCCCCTCCCCACAACAGACACCCCATGGGGTAGTTGGTGCTGAAAGAGCTCTTTCGAGGACTGCTTCTGAGAGAATGGCAATGAGAGAACTTGTAACTGACCCAAGGTCACACCAGCAGCTGCATGTGGCGGTTTGTGGAATCAAACCCAGTTCTCCCAGATTAGAGTCCATGCTCCTAACCACTATATGCAATAGGAGACCTTGTTAAAAATCACTTGTTAGTACCTGGTGGAAATTATTTGACTAAGCACATATATGCTACTAATTACCTATACAGAGCAATGCAAGCTTACTCCTGAAAGCTTACACCCTGAAAAGTCCGGTTGGTCTCTAAGGTTCTGCAGGACTCAAATAAAACTTATTATGCATGCCTTGCAGTTAGTAACACAGAGAGAAAAAAATGAGCTCATAAAATCTGTGTGTGCCACAGTCTGAAACAAGTAAGATGAAGTCACCAAAATCAGATACACATAAACAGAGACTTAAACGAACTATAACAAACCACAAATGGACAAAGAAAAAATGGTAAAACTGAGACACTAGATATACAATACCAAAAAGAACCTGTAAATGTAGTCTCAAAGTACCAACGCGCAGCCAAACTATACATTAGGCTTTCTTAAAGGTAAAGGTTCCCAAGGTTCCCTTGCTCGAAAGCCAGTCGAGTCCGACTCTAGGGTTGCGGTGCTCATCTCCGTTTCAAAGCCGAAGAGCCAGCGCTGTCCGAAGACGTTTCCGTGGTCATGTGGCCGGCATGACTAAACACCAAGGCGCACGGAACGCTGTTACTTTCCCACCGAAGTGGTACCTATTTATCTACTTGCAATTTCTTGCTTTAGAACTGGTTGGTTGGCAGGAGCTGGAACTAGAGACGGGAGCTCACTCCGTCATGCGGCACACTTGGGTCTCGAACTGCTGAACTACTGACCTTCCACAGCCTGCAGTTCAGCGTCTTAACCACTGGAGCCACCGCAGCTTTCTTACTTGTCCACAGTTGTTTTCCTGTGTTTCCCACAGATACACTGCAGTGGCAGGGAACGGCTTCTAAAAAAAAAAAAGGAAAGCCCAAATGGGCTTGGAACAGTACTGTGGGGGGAGGAAGGACTGCTGCCCCCCTCCCAACTGTTTTTTGCATGAAAACCACACTGGGGAGCAGTTATTTCACCAACTCCCTGCTCCAGGTGCACAGAAACTTAATGTGGAACAGCAAAACCAGCAATATAATCCCCCCCCCGTATGGTTTTCATGCAAGAAAATTGCTGGGGGGGGGGACCAATGTCCTTCCTCCTCCTGCAGCAACATTCTGAGTCTGTTTGGGTTCATTTTTTTAAAAGAAGCAGTTCCCCACAGTGGCTGTGTGGCCGTAGGAAACACAGGGAAAACAAGCGGAAAAAAGTGAAAAAGCATAACGTTTAGTTCGGCTCAAAGGCCAGAGACACCCAGGGATGCTGGTCCTTGTATAGCATCCAGACAGGCTTCGCCTAGCAAGGATTGCTGAGGCCACCATGGAAAGTAAGAGCTGGGGGGTGGGGGAGGATGATCTCTCTTGTTTTCCCAGATCCATCCGACTGCAATGACTTTGCTGTCCGTTCAGTTTCCCCTGACTCCCCTCCTCTCCCCTGCAGAAACCCCATCATGACGCGACAGCCAGATGCCAACTAAATCATTCCATTTTATTTTCCATTTTAAAATGAATGATCAACTTCTCTTTCCCCCCCCATTAGATTTAAAATGAGAAGTCTTTCCTGTTCTACATTTCCTCTTCTCGCTTCTCTAACTCGCCCCACCTTGAGAATTCTTGGGTGTGTACGGAAGTACTATGCGGCTTTGCGGCATCTCGCAAAGTGAAAGCCCCGGCATATACAGAGAGCTCACACAGCCTACTAAAAAAGGAAAGCCTAAAGACCCAAATTAAAATTTCATCCTAACCTTCCTCACCGGGTTGCTGTGAGGATAACATTAAAAATAGGAGAATAATGTTAGCCGCTTTGGTTCCCCATAGAGGAGAAAGGCGGGATATAATTTTTAAAATATAAAATACATGTATCCAGTGTTCCCTCTAAGCTGAATTAGTGTGAGCTAGCTCACCATTTTTTAGCCTCCGGCTCACACATTTTTGTCTTCGCTCAGGAAGGATGGCTCCAGAGCAAACTAACTTATGCAGTAGTCAAATCACTGGCTCACAACTTTAATGCCGGCAGCTCACAAAGTAGAATTTTTGCTCACAAGACTCCATAGCTTAGAGGGAACATTGCATGAATTGTCATGAAGAAAACTGGCAAAGGAAAGGCGTAATAACACATATGTGGTGACAGGAAGGTAAGTAACATTCAAACTATTAAGGGCATTAAGCAGGATCACAACCCCCTCAAGAGACAGTTAACAGCCAAATGCTCAGAAATGAATCCACTCCTGACAGTGCACATGAGATGGAACAACCTCATTCTCAGCTAGATATCGCAGTATCAGGAGCCAGGTGACTACAAAGGCACTGTTTGTATCCTCACAGGAGTGGGGGTTTAGACCATCTATCAATATCACATATTGTGTCCATAGTTTATCGAACCACAGTTCTATAGTTGATGCTTCCTTGGCTTTCCATTTGGAAGCAATGGCTAGCCTTGCCGCCGCCAGTAGGGTAAAAATCATAGCCTTCTCACCCTTTCTCGGTGTGCAGTTAGACCACAGTTCCAGTACGACTAGGTCTAAGGTAGGAGAGAAGACCTGACCTACCACTCTATCAATCCTAGCTAAAAGGTCTTGCCAGAATCCCTGGATGACTGAGCAATCCCACCAGCAATGTCGGAATGTGCCAACTTGGCCACATCCCTTCCAACACAATGGGAAGAAGAAGAAGAGGCGGAGGAGGAAGAGGAGGAGGAGGAGGAGGAGATTGGATTTATATCCTGCCCTTCACTTGGAGTCTCAGAGCAGCTTACAAACTCCTTTCCCTTCCCCTCCCTACAACAGACACCCTGTGAGGTAGGTGGGGCTGAGAGAGCTCTGAGAGAACAGCTCTGACAGAACTATGGCTTGCCCAAGGCCTTCCAGCAGCTGCAAGTGGAGGAGTGGGAATTCAAACCCAATTCTCCCAGATTAGAGTCCGCACCCTTAACCACTACACCAAGCTGGCTTCTTGTTACCCGTGTTTATCTTGTGCAGCCTGGAGGGAGTATAGTACCACTTGGTCTGCATCTCAAAAGCTTGGAGCTGAATATTAAAAAAATTTGAGGAATAAGCACCTGAGTTCCAAACCTGGTGCCATTCCATAAGTGAGAGAAAGGCAGGATATAAATAAACAACTAAAAAATACCCCCTAGTCCACACACACACAAACTCACACATGTATACACCTAACACAGGAACCAGTGTTTCATACACCCTTGCAGGCCTATGGCCTACGTGCTCTCACTGCATAGTTCCATCAGAATACTGCAGCTGGTGCAAAGTTTTTGGCGGGTGAACAGATCACAGGGAAGTCCTGTTTCCCTTCCACACCCCCACCACAGTGCTAAATTGCTGCCTGAGAAGGGCACGATTATGAAGAACAAAACGGTGGAGTCCTTTCACAAGGCAAATGTCTCACTCCTGTGAGGGCCCAGCGGCAAGCTTCCCTTTCCAAAAGGAGCTCTGGAGAATTGCCTTGTCTGCTCCAAGAGGGAACTGGGGTTTATTAGTCAGGCTGAGCCATTACACACTTATAACAGTGTGTGGGCATTTGTGTGAGCGTGTATGTGTGTGTGTGAGTGCATGAATATGTGACAGGAAAGATATGAATGTTCCCAGAATGCTTTGCTGGAGGTCCCTAGACGATTCAAGGATTTCTTAATTTCACCTCCGGAAGGTTGTTTCCCACTGTTTATCATCAAATTACTCTCCCCAGCTCCCCGCCCAGTCTCTGGATGTCGGGCTAAAAAAGGGTTTGTTCCGTCCTACATCTGGAGGCTCGAGGGCAAAGCAAAAGGGCCAGGAGAAGGGGAGAGAGAGATGGAGGAGGAGAACAAGGGAATGTGAAGCCGATGCTAACTTCAGGAGGGAAGACGTGTTCAAAAAGGAGAGGGGACAAGGCAAGGCTTCTACAAGCCATTTGCAAATAAATCTTATAACAACCCGAGAATGCCAAATGTGGGGATGTGTTCCCTCTAAGCTGAGTTAGTGTGAGCTAGCTCACAGGTTTTTTTAGCCTCCGGCGCACACATTTTTGTCTTCGCTCAGGAAGGAGGGCTCCAGAGCAAACTAGTTTATGCAGCAGCCAAATCACTCGCTCACAACTTTAATGCCAGTAGCTCACAAAGTAGAATTTTTGCTCACAAGACCCCACAGCTTAGAGGGAGCATTAGAGGTAGAACAGCACTATGCTCTGCTCTGTGTGGCTTATAGGACAACCAAGATCTGCAGCTGTGGGATGAAGGGGCCAGAGGATGTGGCGGGGGATATGCTGTCAAGTGAAAGCCAACTTATGATGACTCCAGAGGGGTTTCAAGGCAAGAGAAGAACAAAAGTGTTTTGCCATTTCTTGCCTCTGGGTAGCAACCCTGGACTTCCTTGGAGGTCTCCCATCCAAGGACTAACAGGGGCTGACCCTGCGTAGCTTCTGAGACCGGATGAGATAGGGCTTGCCTGGCCCCAACCAGGTCAGGGCTAGCGGATGTACCATCCAGCCTCTGCTACCGGCTTGACATATCTGGGGCAGAACAATAGGGTGCTGATATCCTGGAAATGGAGAGGGGGGAAGGGAAACGTAATAGAAATACTGGCCTGGATCCTAAGCAGCGTGAGTGGAGGCATACCAGAGGAAGGCAACTTCCCATCCCACGGCATCCTTCTTTGATATCTGAAATTATGATCCTTGGGGTTGGTGGACCCAAAGGAACACGGAGGAACAGACGGGGAATCTGCAGCAGGACCGGGGAATGGGGGGGAAACTGCTGAGCTCCCCAGCTCCGAGGGAATCTGAGGAGTCACCCTCTGCACCTGCCCTCCAGGTCCGCAAGACACCTGGTGCCTATAAGGCAATGCCTGCTGGCCCTTTGGTTGGCAGTGACTGGTCAGAGCCGCCAGCTCCGGGTTGGGAAACGCCTGGAGATTGTGGGAGTGGTGCCCGAGGAGGGCGGGGTTTGGGGAGGGGAGAGACTTTGATGGGCCATAATGCCATACAATCCACCTTCCGAAGGGGACATTTTCTCCAGGCGAACTGATCTCTATCCCCTGGAGACCAGCTGTAATCCCAGGAGACCTCCAGCGACCACCTGGCCCTTTGACAGCCCATTGCCAGGCAATCAGCTGGGAGACAGTCCAGGCGTGGGGGAAGGAGGGAATGAGCCGCACCGGAGACACAGGGGCAGTGGTGGCTTCCCACAGAAACTGCTCAGATCCCGCGAGAGTTCCAGAGGAGTGGAGCCTCCAAAGAAGTGGGCCTTGGGGCGGGCCAGGCCAAGGAGGAGGGGGCAGTTCTTGCTTCTCTGGTAGAAGGAGCAAGGTAAAGGGAGGGGTGGGGAGCAGGGGTAGGGCTGCCAGCCTCCAGGTGGGCCCGGGAGATCCCTTGCTTTTACAACTGATCTCCAGCTGACAGAGATCAGTTCCCCCGGAGAAAATGGCTGCTTTGGAGGGTGGACTCTATGGCATTGTACCATGCTGAGGCACCTCCCCACCCACACACACCCCTCTCCTAGATCCACCCCCAAAGTCCCCAGGTATTTTCCAACCCAGACTTGGCAACCCTAAGCAGGGGTGAAGGCCTGCGGGATGGCATGCAGAGCTCCCTGCTGGCAAGGACCCAACAGTGTCTGGCAGGGCCTCTACCGTCACCCTCCTCCCGGAAAAAAAATAATCTTCCGTTGTAGGAACTGCTGCTTTGCTGTCGAAACAGGACTGCAGGATCCAAGTGACTGTATTCATCAAATGTTGCAAGCCATGCTGTGGACCTTGACCTTGAAAAGTGGCATATAAATCTAATAAATGAATCAACTGAAATGTATGCCATCAGAGTGGGGAAAACATCCCACAGTTACCAAGCCTCTGTTCTGAAAAGCATCACCACAATTCCTTCCTTCCTTCCTTCCTTCCTCCAGCACGTACAACCTGCCCCCGCCCAAGGTTCCTCCCTGCAGTTAATCAATAGTTTGAATATTGACCCCTTGACCAATCCTTGACCCCCGGGGCAGGGCCATCTAGTAATCCGCTTGGGCCCACCCCCGCCTCCTCGAAAGAGGGTTTAAAACATAGCGCACAGAGCCAGCCAGCCAGCCTTCTCCCTTACCAGCGCCCCCTTTACTTCTGCTGACCCTCTCTTGGCCCCCTTCCTCTACCAACTCCGTACCTCGCTGTGTCTTAGTCTGCAGCTAAGACCTCTACACGTGTTATTAGCCGGTCTAGTACACGTGCTTCCACCATTTCCTTCCCTTCCTTACCCACCTCCCAACTGGAAGTTTTTGGAGCCTCGCCTCGCCGAAGGTAAATATAATTCCCCACCAACGACCACCTGCTAATGCAACTGTGCTGTCCAAAATCTAACTGCTTTTCTTAGTTCTTGTATGCTTGAATGTTTATTGTGTGTTTTGAGTGAATCTTCAGTAAATTAAGTTCATTTTACTCCAGTCTCTGTCTCTTCATTGAAACGCACCGGCACAGCCCACCCTTCGTAAACATAGACCAGAATCCCGATTTAAACTGTTCCAATTGTCTCTCCTAAAGAGCAATTCGGCTAACACTATTCATGGACCACAACTTTCTTACCCCTCTTCACCTGCTACAGCCCGGAATCCCCTTTCCCAAATACCGCTTTGGTTTATATGGTTTATATGCAAATATAGCCATGGAAATGGTCCAGTGGATCCAAGCCATTCATAGCTGCTAACATAAAGCTTTATGAATGATCCCCCCCCCCGGGGATGTTTCCAAAAGGAGTAGCTACCAATTATGGCAGGTCTATTCGCTTCACAACAAGAAAATCCACAATGAAAACCATGTTATTTTAAGAGTGTGCACCACAAATAGTGGGAAAGTTGACAAAACCAAACGTATGTAGCTCCTAGCAAGAGTCACACTTTACTACAATGGTATGCAAATAATTTCCCCACATTTCAGCCCTGTGCTGCTCTGGTACAGATGTTGGACTACCCATTGGACAGGCACCAATAGGCAATCTCTCCCTTATAATAATTGAATAGCAACGTTCTATTTCGCAACATTCTAAATTTGGCCCCTTTAGTGTTAGGCCGGAAAAACTGCCACTCAGAAGACACTGTCTGGGTTGACTGGCTGCTTTGTGCAGTCCCGCCCAGCGTCCCAAGGTTATTTGCATATGGAAGCTGATTGGACTACACTCCATTCCACACCTCAAACTCACACACACCCCCGCAAGGCAGTTGGGATTTTCAGTTGCATAACATATCTCATAGGGGAGAGGAGAATGATGTCAGCTGCCCTTTCCCTAGGCAGAGGCTGTGTGTGTGTGTGTGTGTAAAACTTAAGACAGACAGGCAGATTAAGATTGGAAACTTCCAGGATATTTTAGGGATGAAGCCTGCTGAGGGTGGGGTCTGAGGAGGAGGAGGAGGAAAAGGGGGCAGACAGATACAATGCCATACTTCCCACACTCCAGACAAGCTGTTGCCAGTCTCCAGGTGACAGCTGGAGAGATCTTAAAGCTCTGGTGCTTATTCAAATTGTTGCGATTTATCGACAGAGTAGTGTTCTGGAAAATCTTTAGGAATTGTTTGGTGCATTTACGATGGGGCTCCTGGGGAACTATTGATGCCAATCTTGGCCCAGCAGCCATCAAACCATTCTCTTCAACTCCAACTGCCTTGCGGGGAGGGGGGTGAGTTTGAGGTGTGGAATGCAGTGAAGTCCAATCAGCTTCCATATGCAAAAGACCTTGAAGGTTCCATATGCAACTGACATTCCAACTGCCTTGCGGGGAGGGGGGTGAGTTTGAGGTGTGGAATGCAGTGAAGTCCAATCAGCTTCCATATGCAAAAGACCTTGAAGGTTCCATATGCAACTGACATTCCAACTGCCTTGCGGGGAGGGGGGTGAGTTTGAGGTGTGGAATGCAGTGAAGTCCAATCAGCTTCCATATGCAAAAGACCTTGAAGGTTCCATATGCAACTGACATTCCAACTGCCTTGCGGGGAGGGGGGTGAGTTTGAGGTGTGGAATGCAGTGAAGTCCAATCAGCTTCCATATGCAAAAGACCTTGAAGGTTCCATATGCAACTGACATTCCAACTGCCTTGCGGGGAGGGGGGTGAGTTTGAGGTGTGGAATGCAGTGAAGTCCAATCAGCTTCCATATGCAAAAGACCTTGAAGGTTCCATATGCAACTGACATTCCAACTGCCTTGCGGGGAGGGGGGTGAGTTTGAGGTGTGGAATGCAGTGAAGTCCAATCAGCTTCCATATGCAAAAGACCTTGAAGGTTCCATATGCAACTGACATTCCAACTGCCTTGCGGGGAGGGGGGTGAGTTTGAGGTGTGGAATGCAGTGAAGTCCAATCAGCTTCCATATGCAAAAGACCTTGAAGGTTCCATATGCAACTGACATTCCAACTGCCTTGCGGGGAGGGGGGTGAGTTTGAGGTGTGGAATGCAGTGAAGTCCAATCAGCTTCCATATGCAAAAGACCTTGAAGGTTCCATATGCAACTGACATTCCAACTGCCTTGCGGGGAGGGGGGTGAGTTTGAGGTGTGGAATGCAGTGAAGTCCAATCAGCTTCCATATGCAAAAGACCTTGAAGGTTCCATATGCAACTGACATTCCAACTGCCTTGCGGGGAGGGGGGTGAGTTTGAGGTGTGGAATGCAGTGAAGTCCAATCAGCTTCCATATGCAAAAGACCTTGAAGGTTCCATATGCAACTGACATTCCAACTGCCTTGCGGGGAGGGGGGTGAGTTTGAGGTGTGGAATGCAGTGAAGTCCAATCAGCTTCCATATGCAAAAGACCTTGAAGGTTCCATATGCAACTGACATTCCAACTGCCTTGCGGGGAGGGGGGTGAGTTTGAGGTGTGGAATGCAGTGAAGTCCAATCAGCTTCCATATGCAAAAGACCTTGAAGGTTCCATATGCAACTGACATTCCAACTGCCTTGCGGGGAGGGGGGTGAGTTTGAGGTGTGGAATGCAGTGAAGTCCAATCAGCTTCCATATGCAAAAGACCTTGAAGGTTCCATATGCAACTGACATTCCAACTGCCTTGCGGGGAGGGGGGTGAGTTTGAGGTGTGGAATGCAGTGAAGTCCAATCAGCTTCCATATGCAAAAGACCTTGAAGGTTCCATATGCAACTGACATTCCAACTGCCTTGCGGGGAGGGGGGTGAGTTTGAGGTGTGGAATGCAGTGAAGTCCAATCAGCTTCCATATGCAAAAGACCTTGAAGGTTCCATATGCAACTGACATTCCAACTGCCTTGCGGGGAGGGGGGTGAGTTTGAGGTGTGGAATGCAGTGAAGTCCAATCAGCTTCCATATGCAAAAGACCTTGAAGGTTCCATATGCAACTGACATTCCAACTGCCTTGCGGGGAGGGGGGTGAGTTTGAGGTGTGGAATGCAGTGAAGTCCAATCAGCTTCCATATGCAAAAGACCTTGAAGGTTCCATATGCAACTGACATTCCAACTGCCTTGCGGGGAGGGGGGTGAGTTTGAGGTGTGGAATGCAGTGAAGTCCAATCAGCTTCCATATGCAAAAGACCTTGAAGGTTCCATATGCAACTGACATTCCAACTGCCTTGCGGGGAGGGGGGTGAGTTTGAGGTGTGGAATGCAGTGAAGTCCAATCAGCTTCCATATGCAAAAGACCTTGAAGGTTCCATATGCAACTGACATTCCAACTGCCTTGCGGGGAGGGGGGTGAGTTTGAGGTGTGGAATGCAGTGAAGTCCAATCAGCTTCCATATGCAAAAGACCTTGAAGGTTCCATATGCAACTGACATTCCAACTGCCTTGCGGGGAGGGGGGTGAGTTTGAGGTGTGGAATGCAGTGAAGTCCAATCAGCTTCCATATGCAAAAGACCTTGAAGGTTCCATATGCAACTGACATTCCAACTGCCTTGCGGGGAGGGGGGTGAGTTTGAGGTGTGGAATGCAGTGAAGTCCAATCAGCTTCCATATGCAAAAGACCTTGAAGGTTCCATATGCAACTGACATTCCAACTGCCTTGCGGGGAGGGGGGTGAGTTTGAGGTGTGGAATGCAGTGAAGTCCAATCAGCTTCCATATGCAAAAGACCTTGAAGGTTCCATATGCAACTGACATTCCAACTGCCTTGCGGGGAGGGGGGTGAGTTTGAGGTGTGGAATGCAGTGAAGTCCAATCAGCTTCCATATGCAAAAGACCTTGAAGGTTCCATATGCAACTGACATTCCAACTGCCTTGCGGGGAGGGGGGTGAGTTTGAGGTGTGGAATGCAGTGAAGTCCAATCAGCTTCCATATGCAAAAGACCTTGAAGGTTCCATATGCAACTGACATTCCAACTGCCTTGCGGGGAGGGGGGTGAGTTTGAGGTGTGGAATGCAGTGAAGTCCAATCAGCTTCCATATGCAAAAGACCTTGAAACGCTGGGCGGGACAGCACAAAGCAGCCAGTCAACCCAGCCAGCGTCTTCTGACTGACAGTTCAAGCGTCCATACACTAAAGGAGTGCATTTTAGAACTTTGGCACCCACTATTCAATTATATATAAGGAGAGATACTTTGTTACGTATACATAAAATTTTTAAAGATGGAAGGCCCTTAATTTCCATAAAATTGCCCTCATACTAGGTTTTTTGGTAATTATATTTTATCTGTTTTTCCCTATTCCTATATCCCTTATAATATTTTTTTTTTAAAAAAGACTGGATCCTGCTAGTTAAGGGACTTGTCTTCGGTGGAAGGAGGCCTTCTCTTGACTCAAGACGCCCCCTGCATCAGAGGAAGGCTTATTCCTCCAGAAGAAAGCATCTCTGCTAGTGGTACCTGACAAAGAGGGCTTTTACTGTTGAAAGCTCATGCCCTGGAAATCTTGTTGGTCTCTAAAGGTGCTACTGGACTTGAATCTGGCTGCTAGTGGAATGGTTCTGCTAGACTGAGTCCAAAGTCTGTAGTTCCCACCAACCGCATTGGAAACAGTAAACGGTAAAGGAAAAGGTTTCCCTTGCTTGAAAACCAGTTGAATCCAACCCTAGGGCCCCTGCTCATCTCCGTTTCCAAGCCGAAGAGCCAGTGCTGTCTGAAGATGATTCTGTGGTCATGTGGCCGGCATGACTGAACGCCGAGTTGCACGGAATGCTGTTACCTTCCCACCGAAGCAGTATATATTTATCTACTTGCAATTTCTTGCTCTCAAACTGCTAGGTTGGCAGGAACTGGGGCCAGAGACGGGAGCTCACTCTGTCCCGCAGCACTCAGGTCTCAAACTGCCAAACTAAGGACCTTCCAGTCTGCAGCTCAGCGTCTTAACCTCTGAGCCACCACAGCTTTCAAATTAGTATTTATTATTTATTTATTATGTTTGACTTCTAGCCCTCCCTCCCCTGCACAGCAAGCTCAGGGTGGGTTACAACATACTTAAAACACACACAAAGGTTTTAAATTAATACATAAATCATAAAAACACCAACAATGAATTTTGGAAGTTTACCTGCAATAGGAGAAGGAGGGGGGTGGGAAGGGGAAAAAACCTACCCAATAGGAGAGAAGGAAAGGTGGGGGGAATCCACCCATTGGAATAATAATTCTACCTGAAAGAGGCAGACTGGTGAGCAAGGGGTGCCGTGGAGGATAGTGATATCTAAAAGTAGGTAGGCGAAACTGTCAGATCAAGAACTGTTCAGAAGCGAAGACTTCATCTGAGTAAGAACAAGAGGAGGTGCTCGCGGGCAAAGAGGCTGATTCGAAGGGTGTCTTCCAGTTACATTTCAAAGTATAATTGTAACATACTCTACAGGTGTATGTAAAAATGCACTGCATTAATGTAACAAGCAGGTTTGGAGATGCATGTACTATACGTTCACCAGTAAGCTAAGACTAGCTGCAGATATCCCTGGAATGTTCAACAGATCTGCTTCTGTTCTACAAACTTAAATCAGTTGTATACCATTTTAGCTGTCACCCTGGATGTGTGCTTGTGACGTCCTCCTTATTGGGGAGGACTGGTATCCCTTTAAAAGTTCTCTCTTTTTTGTTTAACTGGGTATAATCTGCTGCCACCAGGAAATTTTAAGGATTTCCAAACCTTTATGCTTGTACTGTTGCTCTTACTAGTTTGGTAGACCGAGTTTAAGGCTTACAAGGAACTATGGGGTCCTGGGAAGTATTTCTTTCTGAGCTGGTATACTTGAATGAAAGAGGATTTATTAAAATAAAGCATAAATAAGAGGGTAGTACAATGTAACTAGTAATGTGTAAATACTGAACAAAATTGCTTTGGTATCCCACACAATCTTCTCTCTCACTGACAGGGATCTTTGCATGTAACTTTGTAACACTTGTTTATCTCAATGCCATATACGTTTACTGTTTCACTCCAGTCTGTTATGACACACAGACTTTCCTATAACTTTTCTTCACTTAAGCTTTACTTTACTTTTCCTAGACATTCAGCTTTTAGATCTCTTTTCCTTTTTCTCTTAACAACATCAACAGTCAGCTTAAATGCCTCAACACACAACTAACTACCTCAACTGTCAACATCTAACTGAAACTCTTGACTGACTCACGTACTCATCCAACCAGATTCACTTCCAAAACCCCTCCCCCTCTCTGTCAACCACCAATCATACCACACTTGCCTCTCTCAACCACTCTAGTCTACCTACCACAGCCATGCAACCAAACTTTTAAAGAGACACACACATACAAAAACAAGGAATCATTACAGTGCTCTACAAGACCAGAAGCATCCTTAGATTCCTTAGACCCCAGAGCAACTGAATTAAAGACTGTGATGGGAACCAGAAACGTTCCTTTAATCAGGGTCTGAGGAGTTGCATACCATCTGTCCTCCCACACGCACAAGGGCATGGTTGTAGCAGCACACCTGATCTGTCTGGGTGTTCAGAGCACAGATGGTTCATCTTCTTTTTTCCTACAGATTCTTCCAACTTTTTATTGCTGCCCAGTACAATCTTGATATTCCTGCCACACCTGCCAAGGTTCTGGGCTCAAGACCAGGATCCCCAAAGTATGAAATAGGCTTTCTTATGAACACTCTTTGCTTCTTGACTCTCCTCAATCACATCCAAAGGCTCACAGAGTTTTGCATCACTTATTTGTTTATTTCCCACCCTTCTCCCCAGCGGGGCCCCAAAACGGCTTAGGCAGTTCTCCTCTCCTCTAGTTTATCCTCACAACAACCCTCCGAGGTAAGTTAGGCTGAGAGAGCGTGACTGACCCAAGGTCACCCAGCAAGCTTCCATGGTACAATCGAACCTGGGTTTACCCAAATCCTAGTCCAACACTTTAACCATTATACCACACTGGCTCTCTTAATGGAGCTACTGGCAGCCTCAAAAATCTGCATCTCATTCAACACCCCAGTTGATCTTCTGCCACCCAAACTAGGGCCCAGTTTTTAATGGAGTGGTAAACCTGTGACTGGATTGTACCATCAAATTAGGGCTTCATATGAAATAATGCTCTTCCTTCAATAATGCTCTTCCTTTCACAATGAAAACAAGTACCTCAAGGAAGACTGCATGAGACCCCTTCTCAAAGACATACTAGCTTTCCAAGTAATGCAGGCTTCTTCTTTTTTGCACTGAGCATCACTCAATCATGTATCACCCACCAGCAGTCTGAAGTTGTGTAGCACACACACAAGTTTACCACCCTTTGAGAATTAGACCATAGACTTTATTTGCACCTCTTGCTATCTAAAAACATCAGACACTAGGGGCAGGTAATCCTGACCTTCTTGGTAGACCTCCTGCCCTGAAAAGCATGAGAAACCAGACCTCCTGCTCCGAAATCAGGAGAAACATACTCCAAGAGCCTTAACCAAGACTCTGTCCTGACACCACTTGCATACTTGGGGGCATCCTGGATACTGCAAAGTTAATAGTGATGAATCTAGTATACTGTCATGGTCCCTAGGATCATTTCCAGCTCAGAGGTGTAGTATGCTACAGTGCCAGTTTCATGTGGGCATGCCCTAGTATGTTGGTTTATGGTGTTGCGGGTCAGCATAACATGCAACAGTGCATCCGTTCTGTGGATTAAGGTTTAAAAGAATAAGAAAAGTATACTAAGCGAGTGAGACATACTAATTCTTAAATTACCAATGTGAGCCAGTACATGAGTGGAGGAGTAGAGAGGCAGACTCTGCCCTAAACACTGGTTTGAAAAGCAGCCACAACAGGGCATAGTTTTGAGAGAAATGGAAGGAGGAACACTGTCATGCTGAATCCTAACCCTGTCGGCCTTTTCCGGTTCCAAGTTGTCCCTCAACCTTAGAATCCCCTCCGAGGTTCCAGGAACACATTTACCCTTTTTTGGGTGATTCCACACTAGACCTTAAATCCTGGTTCAGCCCTGTCCCCGAGTACACTCGAGTTCACCCCTGTAATTATCTCGGGGTATTTTTACATTCTACACTACAC
>NW_015163672.1:168524-171667 GCF_001447785.1 Gekko japonicus | reverse complement strand
CACTCGAGTTCACCCCTGTAATTATCTCGGGGTATTTTTACATTCTACACTACACTCGAGTTCACCCCTGTAATTATCTCGGGGTATTTTTACATTCTACACTACACTCGTGTTCAACCCTGTAATTAATCTTGGGGTATTTTTTGTTTCCACATTACATTGAGGTCACCTGGTTTCGCCCCACATTTGTCCCGGGATAAACGGATGCTGTTATAACCAGGGACAGATGCAAGGTATCTTGTGTCCCGAGTTGGACTCTGATCAAACCAGGGATGAGATCCAAGTGCGGAGATGAGCTTTTTTTAAAACAAACCCTCAGTCCTCAGCCCAAACAACAGTCCGCTGAGGCAGTCAGGAGCTTGTTACTAGCATTTGTTTGTGATGTCTCAATTACCTCCATTCATATCTTTACTTAAATACAGACTTCCTAAGTGGCCTTGGGAGAAATCTCTGTTGTTCAGGGCCACTGCCCCAATAGCAGAAATGGCTTTATGATTATGTTTCATTAGGTAGCTTTACATTCCCCCTCCCCCACAACTCAAGCACTGCCATAGAGAGAAGGCTGTCATGCCCCTATGCCTTGCATGCAAAAGGCTTGGTCAATCTGTTAATTTCAATGAACAAGTCAATTAGTCTCCCTTCCTGGCAATGTGGCTCTCTGCTCGACAAATTAATGAGTTTATGCCTTGCCAAGATGCCTTGTATCAGGCACATTCAAGCCTTCCTTTTGTTCTGATAATGCTTGAAAAATTAGCTATTTCCATCCAGGGTTCTACTCAAGTCTACTCAAATGCTCCCCAGGTAAGAAGTCTGCTACAACCCATTCTCTGCACCTACAGCATTTTGATGTGTGAGTTCTTAGAAACCCTTTTAAACAGGGTAACTTTCTGGCCATGTATGTTCCACGATTCTGTAGATTTAATTCTTTAAGTTGGTCGAAACTGCGCGTTATCGAGACCAGCTGTGTCAATTAGCCAGATACAATTATATAAGAGGTAGGTTCTTCTCCTAAGCTTCTTCTCTTGTCTTTAGTCGTGCCGCCTGAGTGGCCGTGCTACTTTAATTGGATGCCACGGCCTGTCAAGGGTCCAGGCCACAGAAGTGTTCCCTTAGGTTGTTGAGAGCAGATGAAACCTGGAAATAGATCTTGTACTGCAGTAACAATGCAAGATGATACAAGCTGTGCTTCGTTCAACATCATAAGGCAGGTAAGTAGTTAGAAACACACGTTTTAATGATTTTCGTAATGATTTAACACAGGCATTCATGTAAACAAATGCTCGTCTTGCTTACTATAATGGTTATACTCCAACTTGATTCTAAAGTAAGGTTGCACAACTCAAATTTTATTTATTTATAAAATTTATTAATTGCCCAATCCCTGCTACTGCTGGGCTCTGGGCGATGTACAATATAAATAAAAACAAACACTCGATAAAACAATTAAAATTGAATAGCACATTTTGAAACAGATGGGAAACAAATTGATCCCATTTCAGACTGCCGGCTGCTTTGCGGGCGGGGGAGGGGGAAGGCAAATTTTTAGAGAGCAGAAGAAGGGGCCAGCCAAGATGGAAAACCGTCCCTGTCCTCAACCAAAAGCCTGGCAGGTGCCCTGCGGAATTTCATAAGGTCCCACAGGGCCCTGATGGTACTTGACAGTGCCGAAAAAGCCCTGGCCCTGGTTGAGGACAGCCTTTGGGGCCAGGGACAACCAGCAAGTTACTATCTGAAGAGTGCAACGCTCTCCTGGGGACACAACGTAAGAGACGGTCCCGTAGATACCTTTGCCTCTGCTTCCTTGGTTAAGTTATGATAGGGTTGCCAGCAATGCTGGGCTCTGGGCGTGGGGTCTTGTGAGCAAAAATTCTACTTTGTGAGCTACTGGCATTAAAGTTGTGAGCGAGAGATTTGGCTACTGCATACATCAGTTTGCTCTGGAGCCCTCCTTCCTGAGCTAAGACAAAAATACGTGAGCCGGAGGCTAAAAAAACTGTGAGCTAGCTCACACTGACTCAGCTTGGAGGGAACACTGGTTGCCAGGTCCGTCCAGGCAACTAGTAGGGGATGGGGGGACATCCGTAGAAAGACGAAGGCCTCTGCCACATTGCTGGCGTCAGAGAGCAAAAGACGCCTTTATGCTAGTGACTTCCAGGTGACACTCTGGAATTTGGGCAAAACTCTATGGTAAAACCAGCTTCTACCAGCAGAGTGTCGCCTGGAAGTCACTGACGTGATGATGTCACTTCCTGTGCAACACAGGCAACGTGGCCTAGGCCTTTTCCTTTCTACTGATAAGTCCCCCCTCTGGCCAGCTGACTGGTGGCTGGGAGCGGGGCCTGGTGCCAGCTGACCATCGTCTCCACCTGACAACCTTAAATTCCAATGTGTCAAAACTATCCCTAGGAGTCACCCTAAGTGGTTACCAAAGACCTCCAACTCCAAGAAGGCACAAACCTTCTAGCAAGACATAGGCCCCAGCCAAGGCTACACCTCAGCCCATGGCTCACCCCCCCACCATGGGCAGGACCACTGGGGTCAAGAAAATCGTGAAGAGGCATCATGGCATTATGAATGGTTAGAGAGTTTCTTATGAATGGTTAGAGAGTTTCTGTTGAATTATATATCATAGAATTTGATTATAGTTAACCCTCTAGCTGCTATTTTTTCCATACTTGTCTCCAGCAAAGCAAAGGAGAAAGGGAGAGTTCCTATTATGTATGTGTTTATGTTAGTTGTTTTGGATTGTTTGTTTTTTTGTCTTTATTTTTTGTTTTGTTTTTTTAACCCCCCCCCCCGAAGGGGTATTTTTTTTTTTTGTTTATAAAACTATATAAATAAAAAAAAATATAAGTCTATTATGTATGTGTTTATGTTAGTTGTTTTGGATTGTTTGTTTTTTTGTCTTTATTTTTTGTTTTGTTTTTTTAACCCCCCCCCCCGAAGGGATATTTTTATTATTTGTTCATAAGACTATATAACTACAAAGAAATATAGGAAGGGGGACTACAACTATGGATAAAGAAAAGAAACCCACACTAACTAAAAACCTAAGAGAAGAAGATCATATCCGTGTTAAACTAAATGATAGTAATTAAAGTGTTAGTAAAACAATATACTTGTAAAGTTCTTGTTTTTCACAG
>NW_015163672.1:165057-165203 GCF_001447785.1 Gekko japonicus | reverse complement strand
TAGAAAAAGAGGTGCAGGAGCTCATTAGCATAACTTATTTGCATATGCCACACCCCCTAACATCACCAGACGTGTGTCAGAAGGCAACACCCACCACTCAGGCTCTACGGGACTGTTTTGGATTGCTAGCTATTGGGGGGGGGGGA
>NW_015163672.1:156262-164953 GCF_001447785.1 Gekko japonicus | reverse complement strand
CTCTGCAACTTACCTGGCTGCTTCTTGCTCTGACTGAGGGCTGCTGGGAGCAGGGGGTGGGGGGTTGTTGCATGTACCCGCCCCCTGGGCTCTTTACTGCCAGAGCTCCGCTCCTGTGCGCTCCTGCAGGAAATGACCCTTGCATACTATCTACGATTTCCTATCATCTTCTAAAAAAACCAAAACCCCACACTTTTTGAAGGATCAAGAGATGTGGTGGCCCCTGCTGAAACAACGCAGGCCAGCATCTCATCCCACACGGTCTTTTTTCTGTGGTCTAGGGACAGTTTTCCTCTCAAAACCGCCCACCTCTTTTCTCAATAAACAATTCTCGTGTTAGACATTTCTCCCCCCCCCCATCCTAGTTGGCATACATCCCCATGTTTTGTGTGCAGTTGGCAAATCCCTTTGCGCTGCTGAAAATACGCACGTGCATCTCCAGTGCTTTTTGTTATTAGTTGCTCCAAATTAATGTTATTCCTCTTTTGCTATGCATCGGAAATTGGCTAGGAAAAAATGTAAATTGGGTAAAGTGTGCGCGCACACACACATACACACAGAGATTGCAGAGTCAGTTGAGACGCCTCTTGGAGGAGCTGGGGCAGGCTCTCTCGAGACAGAAGTCAGTGCAAGAAAGCAAGCCTGAAAGAAGGGAGAACTTGAGCACAAAGAGGTGCTCGCAAACTGATCCTTTAATTACAATATTAGCCTTTCGTTTCAAAGGCTTAGCACAAAAGGGGGTAAAAGGAAAGAAGAGCTCATAAAACAGAGACATTCAGATTTCATTTTATCTCCGTGAACACAGGCAGTCTAAAAGGGGATATTTAACTGACTACCTCATTTGAAAGAAGGCATTAAGGACAGTTACCTGCTAGTGGATAATTTCCTGGTCTTGGCACCTAAAAGAGTATCCTCCTGTTCACCCATGTCAGATCAAAGTGGTTATGACACCTTAGCCAGCCCCAAGTGGTTGCTTCGGATGGTGAACTCTATGGCATTATACCCCACTGGAATCCCTCTTATCCCCAAATCTCACCCTCTCCAGACTATGCCCCTCAAATCTCCAGGAATTCTCCCACCTGGAGATGGCAACACTGTCGCTGTGCCTCCTGCCAAAAGAATAATCCCCACAATTCCTCTGGCTCTTCTTTTCCCTATAACGTCTTGAAAGGCAAAGGGTGTGATGTGATGCAATACCCCATGCTCAGAGTTTCCTGCCACTATTTTTTGGACAGTTGTGGGGGGTGGGAAAATTTGTAACGCACATGATATTTTCACATGGGGTTTTTTTGGACCATCCACATGATGTCATCACCTGCTCATCCCGTTCCTGGGTCTTCCACAACTTTCCTGCCATCTTTTCAAAATCTGGGCTGCTTCCACATAGGGGTTCCCACCCCCCATGACACTTCTTATTTTAGGATCTGCTGCACAAGTCTTTGGGCTCACAGACGTTTCCTCCTTCAAGGCAGAGTGGAGAAAAACTGCCCTTGGTCATGCAGGCTGTTTATAAGGGCTGCTAACCTCCAGGTTATTTCTGGAGATTTCCCACTATTCGTTTATTTATTTAGATTTACATCCCACCCTACCCCACAAGTGGGCTCAGGGTGGTTACAACACATAAGAAACACAATTACATTAAAACGTATAATCAAAAAACCAAATTCAAATTTAAAAGTAGAGCAATCAGAACAAGATGGCAACTAAAATAAACAACCTCACAGTAGTCCATGACTGATCTCCAGGCAACAGAGATCCGTTCCCCTGCAGAAAACGGCCACGCTGGAAGGTGGATATTCTGTGGCACTTACGTCCCCACTGAGGCCCTCCCCTCCCCAAACCCCGCCCTCCTCAGGCCTCAGATCTCCAGGCATTTTTAAACCCAGAGCGAGAGCAGCCTTAACAATGCCCACGAAAGCACAACGGATCCCAGCCCAAACCAGATTCATTTCTGACCACTGGCAGACTTAAGTCTGCCCCTTGTCTGGTGGACTAGGCCCCCAAACCAGTAATAATTCCAGACTTTGCCACTCCCTTCAACACAAGAATGGTTCAAAGAGCAGGCAATGGAAAGCAAAGGAATAAATAGCTCTATGCCAAAAAGAAGCTAATAATGGAAATTCAGTCCTGCTTTTTCCTTCTCAAGCGCATTAGGCGCTAGGTTTGTGCCAAAACCACCAAGGTCTGTTCCTAATCTGGACAACTTCTTGGACTCTCTATTGCTGAAAAGAACCAGTCGCTTCTCTTTAATTGGTCCAGAAATTCTAGGAACAGGGTAAAAGCCGGCCAACAGAACTTTTCTTTGTCACCATAATGAACACATCAGAGTGTAAAAAGAGCCTGCTAAATCAAACAAATGGAACACTCGACCAAAATTTTTGTAAAGCAGGACTGGGAAAACAACTCATTAGCTAACTGTAGGCCTTCCATGTAGCAGAGAGACCTTTAAGTTATATTTTTACATACAAGCAGGAAAGGAACACAAGGGGGGGGGGAGCACTCTTCACGCTCCAAACAGTATAAAACAAATTACATCACCCCCTACAGTCAGAATAGATGAAATACAACCCATATCAGTATTTACACTGATCCATCTGCTCCCTGTGCTGTCACTTCCCCAAGATCATTTGCCTCTCCTCCATATTATCTTCATAACAACCCTGCGAGGTGGTTTCTGCTGAGAGTGTGTGACTGGCTATCTTCTGTGTAGTGAAGGAAGAGGAATTGTGTTCCTTGTTGGGGCTGGGAAGCCGCTATTTCCCAGGTCTTTCTGTTAACAGTTTCATAACTGATTGGCAAACAGAATTGCTACCAACATTTTCTCTTACACAAAAGCCTGAGTGAATTAGGAGGTTCTCTGTTAAACATATGAACCATTTCCAAGCAAAGCAAAACTGGTTTGATCAGAAATTACTGAAATTTCTTTGGGAGGCTGGTCATCAGGTTCCACTTACAGCAAAATCCAACGGCTGCATTCCAGCATCGAAAGAGGCAGCAGAGGCATGGCAACAAGCCACCAACCCCACCTGCCAGCACAGACCTCCCATTAAGGATCCCTAGAACAATTTTTTGGATTTGGATTTACTCCCCATCAATCAAGATTCTAAATGGCAGTTTATTCCCGAATACAGATTCCTGGTACGTTCCAATTCGCCGGCGTGCCTGTAGCAGTATTAGGTTGGCCACGTCTGGGTTTGGAAATACCTGGAGATTTCAGGGTGGCACTCGGGAGAGAGAGGTTTAGGGAGGGGAGGGACCTTGGGAGGGTATTGTGCCGTGCGGCCCACCTTGCAAAGCAGCCATCTTCCCCAGGAGAAGTGGAACCAGGGCTTTCTGTGCTGGCAAAAGAGGTGCCGGAACTCTCAAGAGGGAAACGAGGGAGAAGCACACGGGATTCTTTGAAACCCTCGCTTAAATCTAATTCTTAAAATGTTAACATTTTTGTGATGTCACAAGTGACGTCATGCTCCCCTGGTGCCCCTCATGAACTTTTAAACATTTTTTGATCATTTTCTTCCCACAAAGAGGTTCTGGAACTCTGTTCCGGCACGTTCCCCCAGAAAAAAAGCCCTGGGTAGAACAAACGTTTTGAATAAATAAATAAGCACTGTACGTAGTCTGGAGAACGGTTGTGATTCTGGGAGATCTCCACCTGGAGGCTGGCCACCCTAATCCGTGTGTCACAGGGAACCTGAGTTTGTGCTTTGTGTGAGGGAGGAAAGAGGTCGGAGGCATGAGGTAGGAAACGCCTGGAGATTTGGGGGGACTGGAGCCTGGGGAGTGATTAGAGATGTAAAATTTCTGGAAATTTTGAAGCTCGGAAAAAAACCCGGGTTTTTCCAGGGGGAAACGGAAATTTTCGGAAAAATTGAAAAAATGCTACATTAGCATTTCTTTTGTCTTTTCTAGATTGAAAATCATTCTGTTACTTTAGGAACATAAAATATGACTATGGACATTTTTACTTGGCATGAAATTATCACAACTAGCATATTAAAAATATAGTGTATCCAAACAATTATTACAAACAGAATACCCACCCACATGCAAAAACAAAACTGAAACCATTTTCTTTTCTTGTGACAATAGCACCTCCTAAAGGAAGAAATGCATCTTGTTCTTGCATTGGAGAGTTCAGTTTGTAACCTAGGACTTGCTTGTCCTCCGTGCACAGAAATTAGATCAATCTGACACCATACATATTTTTTAGAAATGATTAGGAAAATATTTGAACACCTTGTCTTAAAATATTTTATTAATCATGTTAAAATAAAACGTTCCATAATCAATTTTTTTTCTTTTTTCAATTTTTCAGGAAAAAACAAAAAGGCTTCAAGAAAAAAACGTTTTTTTTTTCCGGGCCTTCACAAAGGTTTTTTTTCCGGGCCTTCACATCTCTAGGAGTGATTTGGGGCGGGGTGGGACCTCCATAGGGTACAGTGCCACAGAGTCCACCCTTCAAAGAAGCCATTTTCTCCAGGGGGAACTGGTTTCTGTCACCTGGAGATCCGTTAAAATTCTCACAGATCTCCAGGCCCCACCTGGAAGCTGGCAACCTTATGGTGATGCACATCCTCAGGAAGAAGCATCTAGGGAATTCTGAAGGAACCTGTAGTCGGGCAGGTCTAAAGAAATCTCTCAGCAAGACACGTATGGTGAAATGGTCACGAAACTTCGGGAAGGAGATTTTATTCCAGCAATGGGAAAAGCTATGGACGAAAGATATAAAATTCACAGCAAGTCAAGCACTTAGAGAGAACTGGCATAAAATGTTTTATTGCTAGTATATTGCCCCAAAAGATATTGAGAGGATGGATAAAAAGTATAAAGGATTGTGTTGGACGAGTAAAGAGATTGCCTTTTACCAAATTGTTGCGTGAAAACTTTATAAACATTTCTATGAGATTATGGTATACCATATAATAGATAAGACTGATACGATAAAATGATAATATAGTATGAGAAAATGGTAGACTATGTAGAGTAGGTCATACTGATCTTCTACATTACTATGTCATATATATTTTAAAGCTATATTCTTATGCCATTGCCCCATATATATCATCCTTTTTTTATATACATACACATGCATACTGACAAAGGAATGTCCTCAATATCTGTCAAATTACCCTTTATGTTTTTGGCCATCATATTCCCTATCCTCTTTTCCCCATTCCTTTTTTCTTTCTGTATTCCCTTAAAAATTAAAAATTAAATTTATATAGAAATCTCTCAGCAAAGCTTCCCAAATTCCGAATTAACTGCAATTATTCAACAAGGAAGAACACTTGCTAGGGTAACGTCATGTGACTTGTTCAGAAACAACCCTTCCTTGACAATAACCCTGTCTTAACCACCTATCTCCTATATTGACATCACAACACCACTGACCTCCCCCCCCCTTTCCCAAACTCCTTTGTCACCCCTCAAATCCCTAGAAATTTCCCAAAACAAAGCTGGGAACCTTGTGGGGAAAGAATGCTTAAGCTTTCATCCCTGCCATTTTCCTGACCTGAAATACTTGCAGAAACCCCATTTTCCCCCAGTTCAAAAAATCTACATTCAGCCATCAGTACACATCAGGGCCCCTGCCACACGGGGGGGAATTGATGCGGCAGAAACATGCCGCATCATAAAAACTGATAAATCACCAGGCCCAGATGGCATACATCCAAGAGTTCTGAAAGAACTCAATTGTGAACTTGTGGATCTCCTGACAAAAATATGTAATCTCTCCTTAAAATCAGCCTCCATTCCTGAGGACTGGAAGGTAGCTAATGTCACTCCCATCTTTAAAAAGGGTTCCAGAGGAGATCCGGGAAATTACAGGCCTGTCAGTCTGACGTCGATACCGGGTAAATTGGTGGAAACCATTATTAAGGAAAGAATTAGTAGGCACATAGATGAACAAAACCTATTGAGGCAGACTCAACATGGGTTCTGTAAGGGAAGATCTTGTCTCACTAACCTGTTAATGTTCTTTGAGGGGGTGAACAAACATGTGGACAAGGGGGATCCAATAGATATTGTTTACCTTGACTGCTCATCCTCAGGAAGAAGCATCTAGGGAATTCTGAAGGAACCTGTAGTCTGACAGGTCTAAAGAAATCTCTCAGCAAGACACGTATGGTGAAATGGTCACGAAACTTCGGGAAGGAGATTTTATTCCAGCAATGGGAAAAGCTATGGACGAAAGATATAAAATTCACAGCAAGTCAAGCACTTAGAGAGAACTGGCATAAAATGTTTTATTGCTAGTATATTGCCCCAAAAGATATTGAGAGGATGGATAAAAAGTATAAAGGATTGTGTTGGACGAGTAAAGAGATTGCCTTTTACCAAATTGTTGCGTGAAAACTTTATAAACATTTCTATGAGATTATGGTATACCATATAATAGATAAGACTGATACGATAAAATGATAATATAGTATGAGAAAATGGTAGACTATGTAGAGTAGGTCATACTGATCTTCTACATTACTATGTCATTTATATTTTAAAGCTATATTCTTATGCCATTGCCCCATATATATCATCCTTTTTTTATATACATACACATGCATACTGACAAAGGAATGTCCTCAATATCTGTCAAATTACCCTTTATGTTTTTGGCCATCATATTCCCTATCCTCTTTTCCCTATTCCTTTTTTCTTTCTGTATCCCCTTAAAAATTAAATTTATATAGAAATCTCTCAGCAAAGCTTCCCAAATTCCGAATTAACTGCAATTATTCAACAAAGAAGAACACTTGCTAGGGTAACGTCATGTGACTTGTTCAGAAACAACCCTTCCTTGACAATAACCCTGTCTTAACCACCTATCTCCTATATTGACATCACAACACCACTGACCTCCCCCCCCCTTTCCCAAACTCCTTTGTCACCCCTCAAATCCCTAGAAATTTCACAAAACAAAGCTGGGAACCTTGTGGGGAAAGAATGCTTAAGCTTTCATCCCTGCCATTTTCCTGACCTGAAATACTTGCAGAAACCCCATTTTCCCCCAGTTCAAAAAATCTACATTCAGCCATCAGAATACATCAGGGCCCCTGCCACACGGGGGGAATTGATGCGGCAGAAACATGCGGTGGCGGGATCAGATGGATCCCGTGAGCCATCGCGCAATGTCTCCCCGGCACGATCAGATGCCAGGGAGAAAGCTACGGAAGGGAGCGCGAGGCAGCCAGCTGCGCATGTGTGCGCATGGGCAGTTCAGCTGGGAGCCTTGAATGCTCCTGAAGACAGGCGTGCCGGCGATCCCGCTGTGGCGTTTCAGGTAAGTCCTCCTCTTTTGCCGGTTCTTTTTTTCAGCGCATTTTCGGCCTGAAGGGCCGGATCGGGGACGGGTGCGTGCCGCTTCCCAGATGTTGCGGTGTGATTGCGCCCGTTTGCTGCGCCCCCGATCCGTCCCTCTTCCGGGCCAAAATCTCCCGTGTAACCGGGGCCAAATTTCCACATTACGGCAAATAGTGGTAACCTAGGTCATAGCGTTGAGGGAGTCCTACGGACCCTCTCCTGGCCTAGGTGCTCTAGTACCAATCCAAATTAGGACCACATGCATCTGGAAGACATGGAAATCTAGAAGATCGAGAGCGGCTGTGGTTCAGTGCTAGAGCATATGCTTTGCATGCAGAAGGTCCCAGGTTCAATCCCCAGCAGCACCTCCGCTTAAAAGGACCAGGCAGGAGGTGATGTGAAAGACCTCTGTCTGAGGCCCTGGAGAGCCACTGCCAGTCTGAGGTTGCGGTCACAAACGCCAGTTGGAGCAGAGGGGAAGCGAGGCGATTCCCTCCGGAGGAATCTGATCCGCAGTGGTGAGATCACACATCTCTTTTGTGCTGTGGGCACAGACCATCATTATGTGATCAGACGCACCACGGATGAGTAGGGTTTTTTTTACCGCTTGTTTCCCATGTGCATAAATGAGGAATCGCACCTCCGCACTGAGGATTCCCCATGGCGTACGTAATTATGTGCATACTGTGAAGGTGGTGGTGGGGGAACGGCACTGAGTTGGGGTGGCCTGATCAGACCATCCTGACGGCAGGAGTGCGTGCTTGTGTGATCAGACCGGGGGAAGTGTGTCCGTGGCCCGTTGGAACCTGTTTAGAACCGGATTTTCCCCGGTGTCTTTTAACTCCACTTCTGTGGCAGAGCAGCACGGGTTGCAGACAACTGTGGGACGCATCCCAGATGTTGCTGTCTGATCATTCCCTTTAGATCTGTCAGGCATTCGCAGCTATGTTAGATCTAAAGGAGCGTGGGATCGCAACCTGAGCAGACAATACTGACCTTGATGTCTGATTCAGGATAAGGCAGCTTCATGTGTTCATGTCCTCGTAGCGTGTGAACTGGCCCTCTAGACAAAAAGGAGGGCCAGAGGGTGATAATATTGAGATATATGTCTAGGTTGAGGTAGCAAGCGGTTACTGGCTCTAGATCAGTATGATCTATGTGTAAGTCTTAGCTGTCATGCTAAGTGGTTAAGGCAATTACAGCCAGGTGTTAAACTACCAGGTGTTACTCTTCTAGCATTGTTAGAGTAGGAAATTAGTTTATCCTGTGAGTGATTGGCTGGGGTTAGTATTTAAGCTATCAGCTTGAAAAGCTGGGTGGGGGACTTAGTTCTCTCCAACTAAGGTATGTTATGCTGTAAAACAGTCTGTATATCCAGAGGTCATTTCG
>NW_015163672.1:140189-155059 GCF_001447785.1 Gekko japonicus | reverse complement strand
GAGAGAGAGAGAGAGAGAGAGAGAGAGAGAGAGAGAGAGAGAGAGAGAGAGACCCTGACTGGGCCAAGGCTAGGGTTGCCAACCTCCGGGTGGTGGCTGGAGATCACCTGGGATTACAGCTGATCTTCAGGCAACAGAAACTGGTTCCCCTGGAGAAAACGGCCGTGGAGTGGAAGGTGGATTCTATGGCATTATAACCCATTGACGTCAACTCCCCTCCCTAAACCCCGCCCTCCTCAGGCTCCACCCCCAAAGTCTCCAGGTATCACTCGTTCCCGGCCCAGAACTGGCAAACCATAAAGGCCACTCAGTGAGCTCGACAGCAGAGTGGGGAATCTGAACCGATGCCTCCCAGCTCCTCGCTCAGCACTCAGACGACGACACCACATGGGCTCTCAGCAGACTTTCGTTCTGGATAAGGGCTGCAGGCACCACTTTGGAAGAGGCTTCCCCTCTTAATATGAAAAAGAAGTGGGAGTGCTTCGGCAGTTGTACCTGCTATCCCCAATTTTCTTAAATGCTTCTAAATACTTAACTTCTAATTCAGAGACAGCTTTTTAATTGATCTGAAAGATGCTTCTAAATACTTAACTTCTTATTCAGAGACAGCTAACTCATTAGCATAATAGGCCATACTCAACAGCAGAAACTCATTAGCATATTAGTCCACACCCCTGCCAGCACAGCTCATTAGCATATTAGGCCACACCCCCGTGTTACCAGAAGTGTGGTCATCCAGCCACACCCACCTTTTGCTTCTTATTCTGTTTATCTTGTTTGTTGTCAAAAACCAGGGCTTTTTTTTGTAGCAGGAACTCCTTTGCATGTTAGGCCACACACCCCTAATGTAGCCAATCCGAATGAGTTCCTGCTATTGGGTGTGGCCTATTATGCTAACGAGTTCCTGCTGGGCGTGGCCAACTTGGGAGCCAGCCAGAACTCCGTTCCTGTGTGTTCCTGCCCACAAATAGCCCTGGTTACAACTGATTCCTTTCACCAATGGAATGAGTAATGGTTAAATGTCTAGAAGAAGGGCCCCTCAACCTTTTTTGAGCCTACGGTCAGCTTTGGAATTCTCCATCCAAACAAAAACTGAAATGAGTCCCTCGGCTACCCATGCTGCTAAGCAGGGTTGCCAGACCCCCGCTGTGGGAGGGGGAACTCCCGCTTTTTTGGGGGGGATCCTGCCCCCAAATGGCACAAAGGCAGTGTGATGATGTCACCCAGAAGTGACATAATCACACTGCTGACACTGCGCAGTGACGCTCTAGTTTTCGGGCAGAACTCTATGTAAAATCGGCGACAAACCATAGAGTTTTGCCCCCAAAACTAGAGCGTCACCTCCGACGTAGGCGATGTGATGACGTCACTTCCAGGTGATATCATCAAGCCGTGTGCGCTCCCCGCCGGCTGCCAGGTAGGACTTGGCCAACCCTACTGCTAAGGCTGGTGGCTCATGCCTGGCCTCCCCTCCCAGAGCCAGACAAATGCCATCTGGATGCAAGACATAAGAACATAAGAACATAAGAGACGCCAATGTTGGATCAGGCCAAAGGCCCATCCAGTCCAACACTCTGTCACACAGTGGCCAGAAATACCAGGTGCCCTCAGGAGGTCCACCAGTGGGGCCAGGACATTAGAAGCCCTCCCACTGTTGGCCCCCCCCAAGCACCAAGAAGACAGAGCATCACTTGCCCCAGAGTCCCTATCTATACTTTGTGGCTAATAGCCACTGATGAACCTCTGCTCCATATGCTTATCTAATTCCCTCTTGAAGCCATCCATGCTTGTAGCCGCCGCCACTTCCTGTAGCAGTGAATTCCAAGTGTTAATCACTCTTTGGGTGAAGAAGGACTTCCTTTTATCCATTCTAACCCGACCGCTTAGCAATTTCATTGAGTGCCCACGAGTTCTTGTGTTGTGAGAAAGGGAGAAAAGTACCTCTTTCTCTACCTGCTCTTGCCCATGCATAATCTTATAAACCTCAATCATGTCACCCCTCAGTCGTCGTTTCTCCATGCTAAAGAGCCCTAAGCGCCTTAACCTTTCCTCATAGGGAAAGTGTTCCAACCCTTTTATCATTCGAGTTGCCCTTGGGCACTGCCAGTGGGCTCCGCTTGCTCCCACTGCCTCTGGCCAAGCCCAGTCCTTCCAGTCCCCACCACTTTTGTCTGCTGGCACATCAGCATCTGTCATCTGCACTGACTCAGAGGTGTTAGTCCGCTATGAAAAGTCTATTTACTGAGTGTTCTTTCATCCCACCTTTTCCTCCAAGGAACTCAGGGCTGCATACATGGTCTCCCCTCTTCCATTTCGTCCTCATAACAATCCTGTGAAGTAGGGATGCCAACATCCAGGTGGGACCTGGGGACTCCCCAGAATTACAGTTCATTTCCAGACTACAGAGATCTGTTCCCCTGGAAAAATGATTTGGAGGGTGGACTCCTTGGCACAATATCCCACAGAGGTCCCTGTCCTCCCCAGAGCCTGGCTCTGGGACGGGATGCCATGCTTAGCAGGCTCTACACCCAAATCTCCAAGAGTTTTCCACCCTGGAGCCAGCAACTCTACAGCCCCTCCCCACACACACACACTGGTGGCCGAGGGGGAACTGGCAACTCTAAGACGAGGATAACTGGCCCAAGGTCACACAGTAAATGACATGGCAAGCTCAGATCTGCACTTGGGTCTCTTGCACTAGCCACTATGCCATACCATTATATTTTCCAGACTTAATTTTACAAGCTGATTCAGACCACTGGCTTCCCCCCCCCAACACACACACACATTCCCCCTGTTCTTAGAAACATAAGAGAAGCCATGTTCTATCAGGCCAATGGCCCATCCAGTGCCATTCAGTGGCCAAAACCCAGATGCCATCAGGATATCCCCCCAGTAACTCCACTGGGGCCAGAACTCCAGCAGCTCTCCCATTGTTGCCCCCCAAGCACCAAGAATACAGAGCATCACTGCCCCAGACAGAGTGTTTCATCTCTATACCTTGAGGCTAATAGCCACTAATGGACCTCTCTGCTCCATAATGTTTATCCAATTCCCTCTTGAAGCTGTCTATGTTTGTAGCCGCCACCACTTCCTGCAGCAGTGAATTCCATTCGTTAATTACTCTTTAGATGAAGAAGTACTTCCTTTTTATCTGTTCTAAGCCTACTGCTCATTAATTTCATTGAGTGCCCACGAGTTTTTGTATTGCGAGAAAGGGAGAAAAGGACTTCATCTACTTTTTCTATCCCATGCATAATTTTGCAAACCTCTATCATGTCACCTCTCAATCATCATTTCTCCAAGCTAAAGAGCCCTAAAGTCTTTAACCTTTCTTCATAGGGAGGGTGTTCCATTAGTCATTTTAGTTGCCCTTTTCTGTACATTTTGCAATGCTATAATATTTTTTTTGAGGTGCGGTGACCAGAATGAGGCTGCACCATCGATGTATACAGGGACATGATGAAGGGGACGGCAAAGGATGAGATGGTTAGACAGTGTTATTGAGGCAATGAAAACGAAATTAACCAAACTCCGGAGCACAACAGAAGACAGGAGGGCCTGGTGTGATGTGGTCCATGGGGTCACAAAGAGTCGGACTTGACTGTGTGACTGAACAACAACAATGATGATACTGATTGATTTGTTTTCAGTTCCCTTCCTAATAATCCCCAGCATAGCATTTGCATTTTTTATTGCTATCGCACACTGAGTTGACATTTTCAGTGAGTTATCTACCACGACTCCAAGATCTCCCTCCTGGTCAGTTACCGTCAGTTCGAACTCCATCAATGTATATTTATGGTGAGGCTTTTGGGCTCCAATGTGCATTACTTTGCACTTGCCCATGTTAAACCCCATTTCCCATGTTGACACCCATTCACCCAGCCTCAACAAATACTCCTGGAGCGCCTCACAATCTTCCCTGGTTCTCACCACCCTGAACAACTTCGTGTCATCTGCAAACTTAAGCCACTTCAGTGCTTACTCCCACCTGCAAATCATTAATAAATAATTTAAAAGCACCGAACCAAGTACCGAGCCCTGTGGTACCCCACTGCTAATCACCTTCCACTGTGAAAACTGCCCATTTATACTCACTCTCTGTTTCCTGATAATTAACCAGTTTTGAATCCACAAGAGGACTTGTCCTCTTATCCCACAACTCCTGAGTTTACTTAGGAGCTTTTGATGAGCAACAGTATCAGTTCTGGAAGTCCAGGTAAACAACATCTATTGGGTCACCCTGTCCCCATGTTTGTTCACCTCCTCAAAGAATTCTAAAAGGTTAATGAGATAAGATCTTCCCTTACAGAATCCATGCTGATTATTCCTCAATACCTTTTATTCATTCATTCATGTGCCTATGAATCCTATCTTTAATAACAGATTCCACCAATTTACCCGACATCAATGTTAGACTGACTGGCCTGTAATTTCCTGGATCTCCTCTGGAACATTTTTTAAAGGTGGCGGTTACATTAGCTACCTTCCAGTCCTTGGTAATGAAGGCAGATTTTAGGGATCGGTTGTGTATTTTTGTCAGGAGATCCACAAGTTCACGTGAGTTCTTTCAGAACCCTTGGATGTATGCCATCTGGGTCTGGTGAGTGGTCAGTTTTTAATTTGTCCATCAGTTGTAGGACCTCCTCTCTCATCCCCTCAATCCAACTCAAGTCATTCGACAGACCTCCTGAAATTGGCAGTTCTGGAGTGGGCAAGCACCTCCCATCTTCCACGGTGCAGAAAGAGGGGAAAAAAATGCATTCAGCTTCTCAGCCATTTCCCTATCATCCTTCAGGACTCCTTTTACCCCTTGGTCATCCAAGGGCCTCACGGCCTCCCTAGCTGGTTTTCTGCATGCAATGTATTTGAAGAATTTTTTATTGTTGGTCTTTATGGTTTTTGCAATATATTCCTCATAGTCCCCTTTTGCCTGTCTGATCACTGACTTGCATTTTATTTGCCACAGCCTGTGCTCCCTTTTATTTACCTCACTCCGACTAGCCTCCTACCGCTTAAAGGGATCCTGCAGGTGAACTGATATCTGTTGCCTGGAGAACAGTTGTAGTAGCAGGATATCTACAGCCATTCCCTGGAGACTGGCAGCCTTATTTTCAGCTTCACTCTATGCATTGACCATGATGTATGAAACGGCCTCATCCTGAGACTGTCAATCTGGCATTGTTTACTCTGATGGGCAACATCTAGGTTCAGGGACCGATTTTCACCATTACCCAATATGCTTTTTTGTGTGTGTCCCCCAAAGGTTCTGAATCTCCCCCCCCCCCAAGATTGGTAGACCCAGGGGGTTACGTAGCCCCTACTAGGAACCTCTGGCTTAACTACAGAGTAAATAAGTTTTCCTTTCAAAGAACTCCTCAAGCACTTTTCTGATTCCTTTTGTGCAAACTTTTGGAATTAATCCAACCAGATCTAAGGGATGGACCCATGGATCTGAGGAAAGAATACACAACCCCTCTACCCAGAGCCATTTCCACTGGTAAAAACAGCACAGGAGGGAAGGCTGAAAACCCCCCCCCCCCAATACTGCTTTGCCAAACAGAGCAACTGAACACTTTGAAGATGAAATACTTTGATCAGACGTGACTACAAGTTGGATGGGGGCACCCGTGACCTCACTTGTGTCAGATATATGGGTATTTTGGCCCTCATATGCAGGATAGTCAAGCCCAGTGGTATCAAACATAAGGCCCGGGAGGCAGAACTGGCCTGTCCAAGGCTCTTACCCAGCCCGCAAGCAAGTGGTATGTATGGAAATATAAAGTGCTCTGCCTTCTCGTGGGGAAAACCTAGTCTTGCATATGATTAAATACATTTTTTTGTGGGCTCCCCAGTAGATCAGTTGCTTTCATTGCAAGGAATCAATTGCTTTTGTTTGTATTTTGAGTAAAAATGTAATATTGTTAATTGGGTTTGCCTGTGTCCTTTATAAAGCTTTTATCTCCGGTAGCTGGCATTACATTTTATGGCACACATGGCCCAGCCCGACAAAGTGACATTTATGTCAGATCTGGCCCTCCTAACAAATGAGTTCGACTCCTCTGGTCTAGTTTGTTGATAATAAGGTTTTTAACCGGACAGGAAGAAAACAAAAGTCCTGTCCCTTTAACAGAGGTTTAATGAGTGGACACGGGCAATTGAAGGTTTTCATGGCATGAAGTTAAACAGCATCAGCTGATAATTGCTTGCAGACCAATCTGGATATTAAGGGACAGCTAAATGCAGCCAGTTTAAAAGCTGCCAACCCTAGATAAATGTGTTGACTTTTGACGGGGGACAGGGGGTACGGGACGGGACATGTGGTTGAAAGGAAGCACACACTGTCACCTTGGACAAGTTCCTCTTACAATCTAACCTGTCTTTATAAGCTGGTTTAATTCACAACTCCATCCCACCTCCATTTTTAGAATCGTGAACCGAAATGACAATTTTCAACAGGAGGCACTCCCAACGTTAATTCTGCCTCAAGGTAACCGGCATGCTCCCACTCCCATTTTCAGCCTTTTCTGTCTTTTTACACTCTCACGCCGCCCCTTGCTTCCCTCTCAGGTATTGTGAGAATAAATTGAGGTAACCCCACAAGAGACAGGCTGTCCCTGTGCTCCTTGGAGGAAGGGCAGGGTACAAAAATGGGTATAAATACTCCCGGCTGTGCAGCCGGATTCAGGAAGCCATCCACAGCCATTTTCAAAAAGTAGGAAATGAAAAAAGAATAGCACATCTAGGAGAAAGTAATTAGGCAAGGCGTAATTACAGAGTTGGCCAGGAGACTGCTTAATGCCCCTTTTACTCAAGGGGAATTGAGAAAGATTTTCTTTCTTTTCCTTCTGAAAGAAAGCACTTTTCAGACCAAAAGCACCAAGCTGGGACATTGAGGCTGTACCGACTATCCCCAGATGTTAATAACTGAGAGGCTGAATGCTTCTGTGTGACCTACACAGACACTGGATGCTACCCAGGAACATTTCAGCCATTCTGGATGCTGTTTTGCCCCAGATGTAGCTTCTTATTTATGTTTACTCCAAAAGTCATAATTACAGCTCTTCAGGGCACTTCAGTGATCTTTGGATGTGACTCCAAGTTGGTCTGGACCAAGACGTTCTGCAAATGACCCTGACAGCCTAAGTAGAACCCTGTCGGAGCTCATTCTGGTGAGAGACCCCAGGCCAGGCGGAAAGAAAAAGGGCAAAAAGTCCCCTCTGGAAAGTTAATAGGCCAAAAGCTGACCACGTGATGACACATAGTTAACAAGCAAGCATGTAAAGCAGACAGGATGTGGAGAAGCAGCTGGGAATCTGTGTGTCTTTCTCATAAGAACATAAGAGATGCCAATGTTGGATCAGGCCAAAGGCCCATCCAGTCCAACACTCTGTGTCACACAGTGGCCAGAAATACCAGTGCCATCAGGAGGTCCACCAGTGGGGCCAGGACACTAGAAGCCCTCCCACTGTTGACCCCCCCAAGCACCAAGAAGACAGAGCATCACTTGACACAGAGCCCCTATCTATACCTTGTGGCTAATAGCCACTGATGGACCTCTGCTCCAGAACTGCAAGACGATACCAGCTTAAGGTTGCCAGGACCACCAGGCGACCAGGGGGAAACTGGGAGGAGGGACGCGGGGGATGGCATCAACAATAACATCACTTCTAGGGCAAACCCGGAAGTGACATCACAGCCCTCTAAGAATCACCATCAAGTTTCCAGCGATTGTAGAGAGGTCTGAACTGATGTCATGCCATTGGCCCAACACAGTCATTATTTTTTCTCCTGCCACTGCTCACAGCTAGGGTTGCCAGGTCCTTACCTTCTGCCAGCGGGGGGCTCCGGCCTGCTCTCCTGCACATCACACCACGATAACATCACCCAGAAGTGATGCATCACACCAGGTACGTTGTGCAGGGGACACTCTAGCATTTGGCCAAAAACCCTCTATGGTCATCACAGAGTTTTTAGCCAAATGCTAGAGTGTCTCCCGCATGATGTGCCCGGCGTGATGATGTCACTTCCAGGTGACATCATCGCACCGGGCACATCAGGTACAGCGGGGCTCATTGGGGAGGGGGATGGCAACCCTATTCACAGCAGTAGCGGAAAAGAGGAGATGGGGTGGGAAATTCCCCACTTTCGCTGGGGGCTTGGTAACCCTAGATCCACTCAGTGCCTATTCAAGTCTACAGAGCATTCTCGGAGGATACAGGGATAAGAATGTGAACTCTTAGAATTCATAAATCTGGTAAGGGATGGGGCCTACTCCTAGACAGGTCCTGGTCCTGCTGTAAGAGCAGGGAATTTGGGGTCAAGGAGCAGAGCTCAGTGGGCTCAAGGGGAGGAGCCCATGTCCTGGGGGCAGGGCTCAGGGGACAAAAAGCAGAGGCCTGCATAAAACATTAATTCATCTTAAGATGTGCAGCTCTCAGTGTCTTCAGTCTCTGCTCCCTCCCTCCTCCCTTTCTTTCTCTTTTGCTCAGGTTGAGGTGATAGAAGGAGGTAAAGAGAAGCAGAAAAGTCAGCTGTAGTGTTCAGAGAGGCTGCTCTGAAGCACAGAAAGTCCTGCCTTGAAATGAAAGTTTAAATTGGCTGTAATCAGATGGATGCAAAGGTCTGAAAGATGCAAAATAGCAAAGGTCTTTCTTGGAACCTATAAGTATCTATGCCATTACACCACAGGATTATAGGATCAGACAAAAGCTGGTGGGTTGATAAGAAGAATTCTTTGTGCGGAGACTGGGCTGGGAAAACATTGAGAGGACATCAGTTCTTGGGTAGAACTGAAGAAGAAATGGAACAGAGGTCCATCAGTGGCTATTAGTCACAAGGTATAGATAGGGACTCTGGGGCAAGTGATGCTCTGTCATCTTGGTGCTTGGGGGGGTCAACAGTGGGAGGGCTTCTGGGGTTCTGGCCCCACTGGTGGACCTCCTGATGGCACCTGGTATTTCTGGCCACTGTGTGACACAGAGTGTTGGACTGGATGGGCCTTTGGCCTGATCCAACATTGGCGTCTCTTATGTTCTTAAGAAGGTAGGTCCCTAAAGATGATACAAGGCCATCACTATCAGTCTACCATATATTCCCAAATATTTGTATTGTTTTCTATAACAAAAGTTAAAGATTAAATAAGACCTCAAAATAATAACTAAGTAGGCCAGGCCTACCTTTTCAAATAACTAGGTAGGCCTGCTCTGTATTACACACCTGGGCTGTAGATGTACATTCAATCTTTTCCAAAAGGTTGCTATTGCCTAATTACTGCGTTTATTTGTGTATTTTTCCTTTCCCCAGTTTACAGATACCAATTCATTCTGCTGTTCTGAACTAAACTATGCAAAGCCAGTGCTATAAAGGTCTCCTAGTGTTGTCAACTGCCAGGTGGTGGCTGGAGATCTCCTGGGATTGCAACTCCTCTCCAAGTGACGGAAATCAGTTTACTTGGAGAAAATGGGCACTTTGGAAGATGGACTCTAGGGCATCACACCCCACTGAAGTCCCTCCCCTCCCTAAGCCCCACCCTCCTCAGGTTCCACTAGGGTTGCCAGGCCCTCTTCTCTCATTGGCAGGGGGTAGAAGGAAGCTCTCCAGGAGTAGGGGGCGGGGCAACATCACCACGCGCCACGTCCCTGGCATGATGACGTTACATGGAAGTGACATCATCACACCAGGGATAATGTGCGGCGACATTTTGGTATTTTGGGCAAAACACTATACTTACCATAGAGTTTTGCCCAAAATTGGGAGAACATCAAGGAATGCCAGGGGCACTGTGCAGAGGCAGGCAATAGTGAACCATCTCTGAATGCCTCTTGCCTTGAAAATCCTTTGGGGTCACCGTAAAGTCAGCTGCACAAATATAAAGACAGAGTATTGCCTTTCTTTCAATACCTACAAATTAGAAACTTTATACTAAGTGAACAGTCACAAATATCTAGATCTCCCAATAGGTTTGCACAGGGCTTTTTTTGTAGAAAAAACCCAGCAGGAACTCATTAGCATAATAGGCCACACCCAACAGCAGAAACTATTTGGAGACTTCGGGGACCGCGTGATCGAGCTACCGCACTTTATTTTGCCCGGGGGGGAACAGCCACGCCTCCCCCCCACGTTATCTGGCCCGTGTGACCGGGGCCATACATGACTTTCGTTAGCTATTTATTGAACTTAGAAAAAGTTATGCTTTGTCTTCTTATAGTATATTGTAAGTCGCATCCTATTATGTATTTTCTATACCGCCTAATATGTCATGTGAATACTTATGCTACGCTTCTGTTTCTCTTGGGGGGGTTCCAGATGACTACTGCCCTAATGCATAGGTTATTTTGCATCTGTGTGTGTGTGTGTGTCCACCCATGCCTGGAAGTCACGGCAGAAGTCATGGCAACCTTTGGGCACGGAGGACATTCAGAGAAGAGGCATAGTTTGAGAGTGAGACAGCACTCATGGGGACAGCTGGGGAAAGCAAGGAGATAAAAGCCCTCATGGAGGGGCCATGGCTCACTGACAAAAGCATCTGCTTGGCACGCAGAAGGTTCCAGGTTCAATCCCCAACAACTCCAGTTAAAAGGATCAGGTAGCAGGTGATGTGAAAGACCTCTGCCTAAAGAGGGGGGGGGGGAGCTGCTGCCAGTCTGAGTAGACAATACTGCCCCTAGAGGACCAGTCATCTGATTCAGTATAAGGCAGCCACTGTTAAGTTCCACAGTGTCTCGGCAAGATATCTGTTTTCCTTCTCACATGAACCACCTGAACTCTCTAAGAGTCATGTCATTTTAAACTGCCTTTTGATTGATGAAAGCGTTCTTGAAACTAGTTGCAATGGTCACGCCTTTAAGATTTTCTACGTGATTCTGAGGATTAGACACTTTATTGTTCCAGAGAACCAGACAATCAGAGGGTTAGGGGGGAGCAGGAATCCTGAATCACTACAGAGCTCTCTGCTGGGAAATTTGGTAAGTCTGGCGATTTGGGTCCATGCTTCTAATATTGCCAAGGAAATCTCAATACAGGGACTGAGGGGAGGGCCGGGTGGAACGGAAGCCCCGATTCCTTGGGAATCTTACGCATCTGCATGCTCGAAGCTTCTGACAGTATTTCAGAACACGCCTGTGCAGCCACATGGCTTGTTGTCATGGAGACCAGAAGCTCTGCATCTTTTCAAACCCCGGACTGATGGTTTGCATTAAACTCCCATTTCCTCGGGGACAAATAAAAGAGGTTACAGTGCTGCCATCTATATACAAACATCCACACACAGCAACATCCTAATCTCATTCACTCAGGTCGTTCCCACGCAAGGATTCACCCACGCAGCCGTCACCTGAACTGTCTCTACAAGAATGTGCTGCTCTGAATTCCCTTTTCTTATGCTTAACCAAGCCTTGCACTAGTGGTTCCAGAATTATGGGGGGCAGAGACCCCTTTGGAGATGCAGAATGACCCGGAGGAGGAGCATGCGCAAAGTTCTAGGCTTACCCAGGGCAAGGCAAGGTTTGCCTCCCTCTATCAGTCAAAGACTAAAATCTACCCATTCACCCCCACGTTATTTGGGAGGAAAGAAGAACAGGAGGAGCATCAGCTTGCCTGAATGACAGTTCCCCATGACAGATCCAAGATATCTTGTTTTTATCACTTTTGCTGACAAAGGTGTGGGATTAGCAGCACCCCAATTCACAGATGATCTCTGCACATGGCAACAGGCTGTATGAAACAACTGCCTGCAAGGATCTGTCAATGCTGTGAAGCAGATGGCTGATGCAGCCTTTGAAGGAGGGGGGCAGGAGGCAAACAGGAAGCAGGCCCAAGCTTTGAGAAACACCACTTGATGCACCTTCCAACAAGAGGAGGCCCCTGCCACAAAGCCAGGTCAGGCAGCTGCTTTGGGAAGTGGGTTTGGGGGGGGGGGGTGCAGTGTGAAATCCCCAAGCTGAAAATATGCATTAAAATTGCTATTTCAGGTCACTGCCATGATTTTCTGGAATGGTTACACAAATCCGAGATTCTTAGCCATTCTGCAGAACACTTATTCCCCCTCCCCCCATGTAGTTTTTTTCTGTTCAGACGCTCATCGTCAGGAGCAGCAGGTATCTTGTTTTTCTTTAATTCTCTGACTTTCCCAAGCAGTGGCCTGAGGAGGGCAGCTTCCGGCAGGTGCAGGCCAGGCAGAGCTGCGAATCTGGCCGGCTCCTCCTCCTCCCTCCTTCCTTTGCAGGAGTAGGGCCCCCTTTCCCTCCCAGTCCTCTGCAAGTAGGATGGCTGGGGGGGGGGAACCTTGATTGGACCCCTTCATCCAATTCTCTTGAAACTTGGGGGAGGGTCTTTAGTCCCCTGCAATTTCAGTGTCAGTTGGTTGAAATCCAGCCACTCTAATGGTACCCAAATAATTCTGGGATCCCAGAAAAATCTGAACCTAAATCCCAAAATGGTACCAGGGAGGGGACCCAAATGTCACTGGATACTGGTATTTATGACTGTTAGATCGCCACTAACAAAGATCCGGAGAGTGATTTCAGCAAAAGTGAACAGCTTTATTGAAGGTACGGACGAGCACTTGAAAGAAGTCATAACCAGAACAACTTAACATTGGGAGCTAGCTCCTTTTAAACATTCCTGGGCTAACGTAGCCACGCCTCTGTTTTTTTTTTACTCAGGGGTCGGGTTAGAACGGATAAAAGGAAGTACTTCTTCACCCAAAGAGTGATTAACACATGGAATTCACTGCCACAGAAAGTGGTGGCAGCTACAAGCATGGACGGCTTCAAAAGGGAATTAGATAAGCATATGGAGCAGAGGTCCATCAGTGGCTATAAGCCACAAGGTATAGATAGGGGCTCTGGGGCAAGTGATGCTCTGTCTTCTTGGTGCTTGAGGGGGCCAAAAGTGGGAGGGCTTCTAATGTTCTGGCCCCACTGGTGGACCTCCTGATGGCACCTGGTATTTTTGGCCACTGTGTGACAGAGTGTTGGACTAGATGGGCCTTTGGCCTGATCCAACATTGGCGTCTCTTATGTTCTTATGTTCTAACCCTTGGGAAGTTCTTCTGTAGAAGCCCCACTGAAATGAAATGCATGGGAGCTCTGCTGTAGCCTTGCGTACGCCCCTTTCATTTCGACAAGGCTTGTGGAAGAGAGCTTCCTGTGGGACTTGTCTTTGTGCTAATAGTGTGTGTGCGTGCACAGGCAGGCCACATGACAGAACGTTATTTCAATGTGTCTCATTCTAGCAGCAACCTAGGTTGGCCCCACCCGAATTATCTGTTTCCCACTTTCCCACTCACGTCACCAGTCTCGTTCAGAAACTGCCGGACAGAGAGTTCCTACCAAGTAAGGCTGGCCAGAATTTCGTACTTGGGATTCTGTCTGATGAAGGGAAAACAAACAAACAAACAGGTCTTTGGCTCACCCAGAAAGCACTCCCAGGACAAGGTTGAGAACAAAGAATGATCCGATGATGATGAGGGGTATGAAGTACAGCCAGTTCCAGGTGGCTCCTAAGGCATCGTTGGTCTGAAACAAAGGAATTAAGCAAAGAGTCAGCAATGCATTCAGCCACGCCGGCGCACTCCGGTCCCAGTTTTGACAGGCCTCCGCCCTAGATGCCAGTGCAATTGCTGCTGTGCGTCTACTAGCACTGTCCTGTGTCAACTAATCCCACGTTTCCTTCCAGCAAATGGCCTGTTGCTCTCTCCTGGGCCATTTGCACAGGGGATCTGGAACTGAACAAACTCGCAAAAGCAGTCACGTGCAAGAACCAAGGTGATATAAGGCGAAGGATGTTTTCGTGCACAAGGATTAAGGAGGACGTTGCTCCAAACTGTTTAGGAATGCAAATTAAAAGCATGCACTGGCCAAAAGTCTTGGCATGTCTCCTTCATTTCCCTCCTTCACGAGCAATTCAGATACAAAAGATATCAAATCTGTCCGGCCCCTGGTTTAGGGTTGCCAAGTCTGATGTTCGCCACAGCGGGGGACTCCTGGCTGGCGGCTGGAGTGTGCGTGCGCGAAGCGTGCCGCGTTCACATCACTTGGAAGTGGAAGTGACGCGACCACGCCGGGCATGCTAGGGGCGGGGTCACGACCGTCCAAGGGAAAACCATAGATTTTTCTTTCGGATGACCATGGCCCCGCCCCCAGCATGCCCAGTGTGGTCGTGTCACTTCCGGGTAACGTGCACATCGGGGTGGGGTTCCCCTTGGGGCCCGATCCGCCGGTGGTGAGGAACGGGCCTCTGGGGCGGGGACACACGAGACAGAAAACATGGTGGGTGAGGACACGCAAGACAGAAAAAGAAAGATGGGTGAGAACCTTCAGGCCCATCCCACTATAGCCATCAACTGTTGCAGAACGGCACTGCCAAGGCTTCTTCCCTCTGCTATGCCTTGCAGATTAGCTCAAGGGAGGGAAGGCACTCCAGCTGGTCTTCTGCCTAGGCCTCGGGACAGCTCCAGCTCACGACCTCCCAGCTGGGACATCCAGGAACAAAGAGACAATGCCTTTGACTGAGGCTGCCAAGTCTAGGGTTGCCAGCCTCCAGGTGGTCGCTGGAGATCCCCTGCTATTACAGTTAATCTCCAGAGATCAGTTCTCCTGGAGAAAATGGCCACTTTGGAAGGCAGACTCCATGGCCTTGTTCCCTACAGACGTAGGGCTGCCAAGTCCCCCCGGGGGGCGGATAATCCCCCGCTTTGGATGCCCAATTTCCGCCGCCGTGGAATCAGGCCCCGAGGGAAACCCCACCCCGGCGTGCACATCAGCCGGATGTGACGTGATGACGCCGGGCATGCTGGGGGCGAGGCCACAGCCATTTGAGGGGAAAACTCTATGTTTGAGGGGGGAAACTCTATGTTTGAGGGG
>NW_015163672.1:139146-139593 GCF_001447785.1 Gekko japonicus | reverse complement strand
AGCATAACTTATTTGCATATGCCACACCCCCTGACATCACTGGAAGTGTGTCAGAAGGCAACACCCACCATCACAACAGCCAGAATGACTTATGCTCAATGCTGGAAACAAGAAAAAACGCCAGGGATCTGGGAGTGGATAAAAAAGTTGCTTTTTATGGTTGAAATAGACAAAATGACAAGAAAGCTCAAGAATCAAGAAGCGGAAGAATTTATTGCCGAGTGGATAGATCTTAAAGAATATCTGGAGAAATATTGGGATGTGAAGAATAATCTATTTTGCTTTGATACCTATTAGAGATAGAAGGATATTTAGAGTTAGTTCAAATGTGTAAGAATAATAGCTTAAAGAAATGTTACCTTATAAGTTTAATTATTGATGTGGGGAGAAGAGAGAAGAAAATAGAAGATTTGGAAGGGAGGTGGGAGCACTGCGGGAAGCCGGAAG
>NW_015163672.1:119199-139115 GCF_001447785.1 Gekko japonicus | reverse complement strand
AACGTGCAGATCTGTCCTCGCAGAGGAGGGAGAGCTTGTACCTGAATAAAACTTGGTCTTAAAGGTGCCACTGGACTGTTTTAGACCGGGGGGGGGGGCTCTGCAGCTTACCTGGCTGCTTCTTGCTCTGACTGAGGGCTGCTGGCAGCAGGGGGCGGAGCTTGTTGCATGTGCCCACCCCCTGGGCTCTTTATTGCCGGAGCTCCGCTCCTGTGCGCTCCTGCAGGAAATGACCCCTGACTTAGTGTGTGCACCAGAACTGACACAAATGCTTTGCTGGCTTTGCCGGCAACACTCTAGCATTTGGGTAAAACTGTATCATTTAACCATAGAGTTTTGCCCAAATATCAGCGCTCCTGCAGGAAATGACCCCTGACTTAGTGTGTGCACCAGAACTGACACAAATGCTTTGCTGGCTTTGCTGGCAACACTCTAGCATTTGGGTAAAACTGTATCATTTAACCATAGAGTTTTGCCCAAATATCAGAGCATCTGTGGGGAGTGACATCAGGGTGTCGGGACATTGCTGATGTCTTCCCCATTTTGGCAATATTTCCCCCCCCCCTCCCCCGCCGCTGCTGCCAGCCACCTGAGTAGTGGGCGAGGCCTGGGAACTTGAGCTAGGGTTGATCAGACCCAGTCCTGGAGAGACAGTGGGATCATTTCCAGCTTTGTGAGAGTCTGGTGAGAAAACACATACGCAAAGACATGATAGCTTGAGGAATTCAGTTGAACATGATTCTGAACAGGGAGTTAGGCAGCATGGCTTAACGTCACAACCACACTGCCACGTTGCATGCTAACTTTGGGCAGGGTTGCCAGCCTCCGGGTGGTGGCTGGAGATCTCCTGGGATTGCAGCTGATCTCCAGGGAACAGAGATCGGTTTGCCTAGAGAAAATGACCAGTCACTTTGGTAGAAGGAGGAGGAGGAGGAGGTTGGATTTATCCCCTGCCCTTCACTACCCAAAGGAGTCTCAGAGCGGCTTACAATCTCCTTTCCCTCCCCCTTCCCACAACAGATACCCTGTGAGGTAGGTGGGGCTGAGAGAGCTCTGAGAGAACAGCTCTGAGAGAACTTGTGACTGACCCAAGGTCACACCAGCAGCTGCATGTGGAGGCATGGGGAATCAAACCCAGTTCTCCCATATTAGAGTCTGCGCTCCTAACCTCTACACCAAACTGTAAGGTAGACTCTATGCCACTATACCCCATTGAAGTCCCTCCCCTCCATAAGCCCCGCCCTTGTCAGGCTCTACCCCCCCCCCCAAAAAAAAATCTGCAGGTTATTTCCCAACCTGGACCTGGCAGGTGACCTGTGGGACATTAGCCATGGAACAAGGGAACTGACTTCTTGACTTGAGCCCAAATGCAGGGCTGGTGCCTTGCCTTCTAACTAGGCGGCGAGAGCAGCTAAAAAGGTCCCTGGAGTTTCACAAGTTGGGGAAACCTTTTGAGAATCTGGGGAGCTGGACTGACCACGCATAGCTTGCTGCCAGTCCTGAAAGAGGAATGAGCAAAAAAACCTGAGTTGTGGCTCTCCTCCGAAGGGTGAGGAACAAGAGGAGGATGGAGAGGATGGAGAGGGAGTGGGGAACCCAAGGGTGCGCTGTGCACTCCGCAGGTTGTTTGAATGAAGCTGCATTGATTAGTAAACGCCCCAGACTGGTGAGCATGCCCTAGAGAAGGAAACAGAGACGTTCCGTGTTGACCTTTCGTTTTGTACATTTAATCTTTAAATTAAACTGCCATTCAAAATATTTGCTAATAGTCCTAATTAATCCTCTCAGTAGCAACTCTCTGGTTTCCCAGGAAACATCCCCGTTTCTCAGCCAGTCATTTTACTACTTCTAAAAATGATCAGAATATAAAATTTCCAAAAAATTTGAAGCCATAGGGAAAAAATAGCTTCCCCCTCAGTAAAAACAAAACATAAAAAACCACAACCAGAAATTGGGGGAAACACTGAAATATATGTAATACTTACCGTGTCTAAATTTATTTTACAGTTTTAACATAAAAAGCAGTATTTATAACTTAGCACATAAAAGTATACTATTTGGCATATTTATGAGTATAAATGCCTTCATTTTCTACAAGCAAAATTGCTAATCTATCCAGTGCTAGAGAGAGAGAGAGAGAGAGAGAGAGAGAGAGAGAGAGAGAGAGAGAGAGATGCAAACTGCTGTGTCTTTTGTGCTATTCAATATCTTCGCTTTTGCCGCCTGAGAGGCAGCACAGAATAAAAAATTAAAACAGGAAAAATATTTTATAGCAAAGAAAAGAATGCGAGTTTGGGCAGAAATAATCTCGCACAGTCATAATGGGACTGGCAGCAGCATATTTGGATCCTGCATTCAACTTCATAAGGCTAAAAAATTGAATTATTCAACAGAGTATTATCATCATACATATTATATCATATTAAATATGGAAAAATTAGTCACATTTAAACAGACATATCTTTGCAATTATGCTACAATATGTCTATAGTTAGTATACACATGAATTATCATTATCTAAGACTGTCTTACATAAAAATCTTCATATTATACATTCGGAGTGAGTTAAATGTTGCCTTAAAAAACTCACTTATTCCAAAACAGAAGATATTCTATCGGAGTTCTTTCAGTGCTACCCCAATTTTTTTTAATTGGAAAAGTTGAGGGAGGGATTATTTTGCTGATTATTTGCACTGTTTCTCACGTTTGTAGACAGACCAGTAGTTTTTCCAAAGAAAGGCAGAATATACTTTCTTTGAATATTTAGTTGTATCTCCAGCTAAAGCAAAATTTGACCGCAAAGACAATAGACCTTGCTACACTGGTAGCTTCTGGTTTTAGCTTCAGGATCAAATCAGAAGGTCACAGGTAACCTTATAGGGTCCACCTTGCATGGTGGACACATTAAACCAGGGTATGGAATCGTGGCATGTAGGATGCTGCTGGCCTTTTGACCCCGGGCTGCCACATTCAACCCCCCCTGTCTGTGTTTTTGTAAACCCACACGTGGTGCAATGTTGTCGCCGCTAACTGCATGCCATGTGGGAGTCCCACAAAACGCCACTATTTCATCCGAACTGAAATTAAGAGGAGCCAAAGGGAGGGGAAGGATTAAACCCGGCTTGCTCGGAGACGCAGCAGCCACAGAACGAATGACTGACAGCTTAAAAGGCTTCTGACAAGATTGCCCAAGACTGTAATAGGGTTGGTTATTCATTGCCCCTTAATAAGGCCCTGCCCCCTCTCTGCCTCCATGGATGCTTCCCAGACCCTGTTTATCCTTCTGGCAGGTAGCCGGGCCATGACATTGGTCAGCACAGTGAGGCAGCAGTATGTGACTGTCTGAAAGAGGGAACATCAATCTCCTCGGAATGAAAGATTCTGCTTCTTTTTGTGTGTGTCTCTCTCTCTCTGTGTACCTACTTTAATGCTAATTAAATCCTCATCTTTGTCTGACTCATTGGTACAGCGTTTTCAACATGGTCCAGTGTAGGAGCTAAAGTTGAGCCTCTTGAAAGAAGCAGTCTTCAAAGACAACACTATTATTTGCAAAGTGTTATGGGATTCTCAAATACTTTGGCCACCCAATGAGAAGGGAGCACTCAATGGAGAAGACCCTGATGCTGGGAAAGATTGAAGGTCAAAGAAGACGAGGACGGCAAAGGATGAGATGGTTAGACAGTGTCATCGATGCAATGAACATGAAATTGAGCCAACTTCAGAAGACGGCGGAAGACAGGAAGGCCTGGTGGGAGCTGGTCCATGGGGTCGCGAAGAGTCAGACTCGACTGTGCGACTGAACAACAACATGGGATTCTGGGACACCAGGACTATTTTCCTGGGACCCTCCCATACCCCTTTAGTTCTTTTATTGGTTGGCTGGAGACTGGCAAGGGACTGGAGAGAGAGAGAGAGAGAGAGAGAGAGAGAGAGAGAGAGCGCATAGTTCTTAAACAAAACTAGTTTACTGCGATATAAGCTTCCTAAGGACAGAAAGCACTTTAGCACCTACCAGTCTTATAGGATAAAAACATAACATTTCCATATTCGGCACAGAATACTTCAACACAAACATAGTGCACTAGTATGAATGGTGATTCTCAGTTTACTTCCCACAATTGGAAAAGATGTCTTTTCACATTTATCCCCTATTTTGACATATTTATTACTTTGCTGTCCTCTCCCCCTTAATTAAATCAAAACGACTGCTGACCTTATAACCTTAGCTTGTTATTTAGTTTTGACTTTGTGTATCTTAAAGCATCAGCATCATGTTACATGTTAATTTGCTGTTCAGCCTGTCTATAAGTTTGGACTGTTACCTTCCATTCCAGTGTATTTCAAAAAGTGTGCCTTGCACACGAAAGCTCATGCCTTGAATAAGCCTTTGTTGGTCTTAAAGGTGCCCCCAGTGGACTCTAATTTTGTATTACGGCTTCAGACCAACATGGCTGCCCACCTGGGACTATAGTGCACTAGTATGATATACAGAGCGCCCTGGTCTAGTCAACGAGAGCTCACAGAGAGCTGACTGATGACCAGTGCAGAGCAAAGAAGTCTTCAACAATTTATACCCTCAGTACCCATAGGTTCAGCCCACATTAACATACATTTAGATGAACATGGCTGCGGTCCCTCGCACCAGTTGAAGCAGAGGGGAAGCGAGGTTATCCCCTCCAAAGGAACCTGGCACACGGTTGCGAGGTCACACCTCCCTTTGTAGGTGTGGGAGCAGCCCTTCACTCTGTGATCAGACGCAACTGCGGGTGGGTCTTCGGAGGGGGCGTTTGTTTTCCATGCACTTAAACGAGGAATCAAGGGATTGCACCTCTGCACTGAGGGCTCCCTATGAAGTATGCGATGATGCGCTTACTGTGGGGGGGGGGAGGCCATCCCAATGGCTTGAGAGAGTGCTTGAGCAATCAGACAGGAAAGTCCATCCGTAGCCTATTGGAACCCATTTACTACCAGACTTCCCCCGGTATTTTTTAACTCTGCTTCCGAAGCAGAGCAGCACGGGTTGCCGACGACTGTGGGACGCTTCCCAGATGTTCCTGTCTAATCACTCCCTTTAGATCCATCAGGCATTCACACCTATGTCAGATCTAAAGGTGCATGTGATCGCAGCCAAAGAATCTCTCTATAATAATGCTGTTTTAAAGTGGCAACATTCCATGCGCTCCCATTGGCTGTAAAATGCTCTCCCTCAGCCATTGGCCCATCAGCCGCCACTCAAGAGGACTTGTGTGCCATTGGCCGGGTGCTGGGTCTGCTCCTTTTCCCTGCCCACTCCCCCTTCAGGCACTCTGCCTGGCTTTCTCTCTTGATGAAGACGCTTCTCCTGCTTTCCTCCTGTGTGGGAGTAACGTTTCCCTCAGTGGCTGTTGGTAGGTGTAACGAAATGGCAGTTACCTGTGTTTGTTTAAAATGTTCCGCCATAAGGTTTAATTGAGCTGTAGTTCCAGAGAGAGGCCACTCACTGAGTTGAATGGGGCTTCCTCATCTGCTGGACTACAATTCCCATCTGCCCCAAGGCCAAAAAGAGGGGGGAAAGAGGGACTGTCCCAAGGGGCAGGGAGGAGGCAGTCTTCGTCCTACAGGAGGTTAGGAAATGCTCCTGCTGCTTGTGCTGACCAGGCTGTCCAGGTGTCAGCTAGCTGCCATGTTTTACTTGCTTCCTTCTGTGACCCTGGCGCTACGGCGCATGCTTGCTAGCTTGCTCGCTGCTCTGCCCGCTTGCCATAAACAGCGATAGGGAGACCATGCGAACTACTGCTGCCAGACTGAGTTATTTGTCTAACCTTGAGACGGAGGGAGGGCTTGCGTTCCACCACGGGTGTGAATATTTCGGCTCTCATGGGGCACTGAGACTCTCCTGCTTATTATGTAACCTCCCGCCGGGAGAATTCCCGCCCGCGCGCTCGGATTTCATTTGCTTAGCCATTTGCCTCATCCTGCTATATGTAGGGATGCTTCCGCCCCATCGTCATTCCTAACAATATACCTGTGGACATGGTAACAGACCTGTAGTCTAATAAAGCATAACGCTTCCCTGGAAACGTGTGTGGAGATTGACTTGCTGTTGAACCTGACACCAGGCCACAGTGGGAACCCTGGGAGGCTGCAGAAATTCAGCCACTCCGCAGTCAGCTGCACTGGGGAATGAATGGAAATTTCCCTGCTCTCTTGGGCCAGAGAGAGAGAGAGGCTAGAGCAGAGAGCCAGAGGCCGGTGTGTAGGGACATAAGATGGCGTTTAACCCCTGTAGATTTATGCTGTGTTGGTTCATAGTGTGTGCTTACTCCTACAGCTGTGCCTTATTTATTTAGTGTGTGTGTGTGCTCCATAACTGTGTAAATACTTAGATAAAATCTTTTATTTGGGCAGAATTTCACTTAAAATACAAACTAACTTTCTACCACCTAAGCATCCTATATATATAATTCCTGTACATATTGGCCCTTTCCAGCTCTCCCATTGGCTGTGCAGTGTGCTCCAGCAGCCATTAGCCTGTCAACCACCACACAAGAGTATTCGCGTGCCATTGGCTGGGTGCTGGGTCCACTCCTCTCCCCCATCCACTGACAGCCTGGACACTTCCCTTACAGAATTAACTATCAAAACGGCTATCTCTCCTGATGAAGATACTTCTCCTTCTTGGCTCCTGTGGGACTAACTTTTCCCTCAGTGGCTGTTGCTAGGCAACCAAGCTTTGTCCTGTCAGTAAAAAGGCAAAGGAAGAAAGCCCTTTCCAGGCCTTTGTGAGGAACTCATTGGGGCATGTCCTGACTAGGGTTGCCAGCTCTGGGTTGGGAAATTCCTGGATATTCTGTGGTGCAGTCTAAGGAAACCAGAGTTTGGGAAGGAGAGAGGCCTCAGCGGAACAGAATACCATAGTCCCCACCCTCCAAAGCAGTTATTTTCTCGGGGGGGGGGGAGATCTGTTGTCTGGAGTTCAGTTGTGATACCTGGTGATCTTCAGGCTCCACCTGGAGGTTGGCTACCCTAGGCGTAGCCATCAGTGCTTCAGAGCAGGGTCTCTGAGATCCAGGTTCTTGCTGTAGAAGCTGAGTGGGTGATTTTGGACCAGTCAGAGCCTTTTAGCCTAACCTACCTCACAGAGTTGTTGTGCAAGTAAAAAGGGGGAGAGGAGAATGATTTTACCGGCTTTGGTCCCCATTGCAGAGAAAGACTACTTTTCCTCCTGGGAAACTATTGTTGCCAATCTCCAGGTGAGGGCTGGAGATCACTCAGAATTACAACTGCTTTCCAGATGTCAGAGATCAGTTCCCCTGGAGAAAATGGTGGACTCTGTGTCCTTATATCCTGCTGAGATGCCCCCCCCCATGACAGCCAGTGTGACGTGGCAGTCAGAGGTTCAGAGTACAGTGGAGGGGGAGATGGAAAGCTGAAGAGTGAGGGGGGAAATAAAGGTAGGTTGATGATTGGCTGGGAAGGAGATAAGGTTGCCAACTCTAGGTGGGAAATTCCTGGAGATTTGAGGGATGGTGCCTGGAGAGGGTGAGGTTTCAGGAGGGATAAGACTTCTGACAGGTAGAATGCCATAGACTCCACCCGCCAAACCAGCCATTCCCTCTTGGGGAACCATTATTGCCAATCTCCAGGTGGGGGCTGGAGATCACTTAGAATTACAACTGCTGTCCAGAAGGGAAGGGGGAGGAGATGGACTCCATAGACTCCACCCTCCAAACCAGCCATTCCCTCATAAAGAACCATTGTCGCCAATCTGCAGGTGAGAGCTGGAGATCACTCAAAATTACAACTGTTCTTCAGGTAGCAGAGATAAGTTCCTCTGGAGAAAATGGTGGACTCAGTGTCATTATACCCTGCTGAAGTTACCACAGCAAATTGACACTGAGTGCCCAAGCCTGGGGCACCCGCCCAGAGCCTCTTTCTAGAGCTCGTTTTATTTCCACAACGGGCCTTATTCTTAGTATAAAAATTTTACACTGAACTCATGCCCTATTTATTTATTATTTATTTATTTAGTTCCCCTAGACACTCAAGGATGTTATGTGTAAACTTTATTGTGACCTGATTGGAAGCACAGATGTCTGTTTCAGCAAGACTGTTGTAGGTCAGAAGCTACAGACCTTCTCACTAGGAATCTTTGACACTGTATGTGAGTGAAATGATAAACCTAGAGAAATGTAAACTATTCTTTTTAGAGCACGCAGGGCTATTTTTGGGCAGGAAGCACAGGATGGACTTCCGGCTGGCTTCATAGTTGGCCATGCCCACTACAGCCAAAACCTCTACAGAGGGAAGGCCTGGAGAGCGACCCCCCCCCCAGCGACTCCAAGGCAGGCAGGCCAGGGGAGCCCCTGGAAGGATCGGAGAGGCATTTAAATACCTCCCCGTGCCTTCCCCAACCTGCAAGCCAAGGGTGCCTGGGCAAGCCAAGGGAAGGCAGTGGCCTAATATGCTAATAATCTGTGCTGTTGGGTGTGTGGCCTAATATGCTAATGAGTTTCTGCTATTGGGTGTGGCCTATTATGCCAATAAGTTCCTGCTGGGCTTTTTCTACAAAAATAGCCCTGGCAGAGTGCATTGTCAGGCTAAAGAGAGACTTGAGAGATGAGCCTGCAAAGGCTTGTGGGAGGAGAACCAAAGAGAGAGGCCTCAGCGAATCCAGGCTGTTATATAGAAATGCCCTAGGCTGGCTTATTTTTCTGGCATACAAAGGATCTAGAGCCCTCAGGTTGTGGCACCGTTTATGGTCCCTGCAATTGCTACACCAGCGTCTCCCAACAGGCACCTTCTGTACAATCCAGATAACATCTCATTCTGAGCAAAGTCTTTATCCGGGGTGGTAAAACAACCCCCCTCCCAAGTGCTTTTACCAACAGGTTCCTTCACATCCACACTCTGCCATGAGATTCATTTGGGGGGGGACTTGACCAAGGCCCTTTTCCTCTGAAGACCCATTAGCACAGGGAATCTGAAGAGAGCCTGCCTCCAGCTGCCTGTAGCAGCTGCTGATGCTTGCCGGTGTCTAACTCTGCTATGAAGCTCACTGGCCAACCTTGGGCCTCTCAGTCCAACCACCTCCTAGGGCTGCTGTGAGGATGAAACAAGTAAAGGGGAAGTATGTATGCCACCCTGCGCTGCTTAGAAGTGACCCAGGAGAAAAATGGACCAGACTGACAGGGGAGCCTTATTCCAGGCTTGTTGACACTCTGTCTGCTCACTCTTCTCAGAGAACCAGAAAGGAACAAGAAAACTGCTGAGAAGCTGTGACCGATTTCCCACAGCCGCTGCTCTGCGCTCGCTCCTCTCTTTACCCTGATGGTACGTGTCAATTTCTTACTCGAAGCCGCGCAGCCGCATTTTGACCCGCGGCTTTGCCCGATTTCCCCTGCGGTTTCATGATCCTGTTTTTTGAGGATTACGAAACCGTGGGCAAAATCGGGCCAAGCCGCGGGTCAAAATGCAGCCACGCGGCTTCGAGTGGGAAATTGACACGTACCATCGGGGCAAAGAGAGGAGTTGGTGCAGAGCAGCGGCTCTGGGAAATCGGTCTGTGTCTCCCCCCCCACCCCCGTGTGCTGCAAGAAGAATCTCTGCAGTGCTAGAGAATGGGTGAGCAAGCAGGGAGGAGGAGGAGAGCAGATTGGATTCATACCCCGCCCTTCCCTACCTGAAGGAGTCTCAGAGCAGATTACAATCTCCTTTCCCTTCCCCTCCCCACAGCAGACACCCTGCGAGGTAGGTGGAGCTGAGAGAGCTCTTTCGAGCACTGCTCCTGAGAGAACACATCTGAGAGAACTTATGACTGACCCAAGGTCACACCAGCAGCTGCATGTGGAGGAAGAGTGGGGAATCAAACCCAGTTCTCCCAGATGAACGTCCACACTCCTACACCAAACTGGCAGGCAAACGGTAGGAAATTGAGCCCTGCAAGCACCTATCAGATCCAAAGCTGCTACAGGAATCCAGAGACATCTGACCCTTTTGACGCTTCTGGTGGGAGCCAGTCCTCAGCCGAACTGACATCACGGGTTTGCAAGGAGGCTAAGACACAGCTGTGAGATCCGTGGCAGGAGGGTGAGATACACATACAAATCAGTACCACCAGCAGCCAAACTTTTTAAACCTGCCACGTCAGTTCTTCCAAGTCCCCTCTCCACTTCTGTTATCTCTGCCTTTTTCTCCTAGTAGACTCAAGATCTGACAGTGACACACAAATGCTGGGTGGGGGTGGGGGACCATGACGGGCAGCGAAAACAGCTTGGAGGCGGCGGCACACCTGCAGCGGGAAAGCACTCTCAATTACCAACGATTCGAGGCTCGGTGCAGCAGCAGTTTTTTCTCCCGCGATGAACCTGCCCAACTGGGGGTGGTGCTACCTCCTTCATAAGTAAATAGTCACACATGGCAATTATCACATTATTCCTCAGAAGGGAGAGCAGGAGGGGAAAAGAGAAAGTGTGTGTGTGGGGGGGGGGAGGGCTGGAGTGTAAAACCTGTTCCCGCACGTGCTCCCTCGGGGTCGGGAGCTCTGGCACTCCAACACAAGGGAGCTCATCCTCAAAGAGGAGTGTGGCAGAAGACTTCTGGAGGGAGGAGTGATGTCGGGGTCAGGGGTGGGCTGTGGTTTGCTGTACATAAGACCCTGCTGTGCTGCGTGCCCTCCAGCCTCTCAGCTGGACTAAGTGTGGGGTTGGACCAGACGACCCTGGAGGTCCCTTCCATCTCTGTGGTTCTAAGTGGAGCTTGGAGACCTCCTGGAGCCACAAGTGATCTCCAGACTTCAGGTTCTAACAAGCCACTCACCAGGTGGTGGGAGATGTTCCCACCCCTTGAATATGGACTGAAGAACTGCCTTGCCCACTGGCGCCTCTCTTCTCGCAGGCAGATCCAGGGCATGGTGAGGCACAAACATGTCGGCTGAAGGCTATGTTGAGGCTCAGCAGAAAATGACTGCTTTGGAGGGTGGACTCTCTGGAACTGTAACCCACTGATCTCTTTGTCCTCCCCAGGCTCCACCTCCAAATCTCCAGGAATTTCCCAGCCCGGAGCTGGCAACCCTACCTCCAACCCACAGCCCCTGAGGTTAGCTGCTGGGGCCTGAGGAGCAGCAGGCAAAAATTTTGCCTCTGCTGACCTGGTTGGGTTGCTGTGGTAGCTGGTACCCATTGAGACTGGTGGGACCGAGGACCGAGCGGCCAACAGAAGCCAGAGCCAACTCGTCATGGTTTTTGTCACCTTCCTCCTCCCCTGCAATATTGATCTATCTAGATCTAGATGGAGTGAGCTCCCATCTCTAGTTCCAGCTCCTGCCAACCTAGCAGTTTGAAAGCAAGAAAATGCAAGTAGATAAATAGGTACCACTTCGGTGGGAAGGAAACAGCGTTCCGTGTGCCTTGGTGTTTAGTCATGCTGGCCACATGACCACGGAGACGTCTTCGGACAGCGCTGGCTCTTCGGCTTTGAAACGGAGATGAGCACCGCAACCCTAGAGTCGGATTTGACTGGCTTTCGAGCAAGGGAACCTTTACCTTTACCTTTTTATGCCACCGTGAACCCTGTCTTTCAGGAGAGGGTGGTCTAAAACTCTAATTCAACAAATAAAAACATGGCGGTACCCAGGTGCTTTGATGGAATGATTGGCGGGTTGAGAACCACTGATTTAGGTTGTAAGGATACTGAGGAGGCAGACAAGAAGGGGCTGGGGACAGCCTGAGTGGGCTGGGGACACTGTCCCATTCACGCTCATGGAGCAGCCTCCACTGTAATGCCCTCTTCTCCAACCCTACCATATGCTCCTCGATAGTGGCTACGTTCCAAATCACTTTCCCCATTCTGTTAGGTATTTGCTTTCGATTATCACCTAATTTAAACGACCCTCCCATCCTTGGTTTAACATGAACCATGCATCAGCTTGTTTCAAATCAGTGGCCAAAGAAGCCAAAGTTACAATTCTATTTCTTACCAGATGCTAAGTAAGCCTCTCTCTCTCCAGTCAGACTAAGTAGTTTCATAGTCCTGGAACTAGCAGAAGAACCATTTGAAACCAGAGATGCTTGCAGAATTCTCCCCATCCAAATTTCCCCTTAGATGGCTGGACTCTCAGGGTTCCTTTTTGTTCTATAATTTCACTGGGGTGGGAAGGGGGAGGATAAAGGTGTAAGCTTAAAAATGTCATCAAACCGTTCAGATTTCACTTTCAAAAATCCATTTTAGGAGTTCTTCGATTTAAACCTAAGAAGGCAGACAGAGCCAGAAACGGGGCACGGCAGAGCAAATCTCTGGAACAAGACACTCTTTTGGTCTGATCGAGCAGGGCTCTTTTAACATTCTCTTATTTCCTACTGGGATGGATGATCTGGTCGGCACTGCCCTCCAAGTGCTCAGGGAGCAGTGCTGCCCCCCAGGCCAGACATGCCGTGGGTTTATCATCTATTGTGTGCAATCTGGCAGGTACTCCTGCCATCCCCAGAAAACTGGGCAACAGCACCGAGGACTTAAGGGCCACCTCGCATCTCCCTGCCAGGCAGATGTCACAGGCAAGGAAGCCCCAACACCTGAGCGGCTTGGCCAGGGAGAGAGCTGTGCCCCCGGGCTGCTCTAAGGTGCTTGTCGCCTTCATGGACGCAGACAGCAATCCTGGCACAGTTCTAATCAGCTCTCTTTTGAAGAGCTTGCCAGAAGTGGACAGGTTCACCTCTACCCTGAGCACAGCTCCATTCAGACTTTTAAAAAAATCACCTGGCTACACTCAGGAGTGCTGCAAGGTAGGTTAGGCTAAGAAGGAATAAACTGGCTCGCTTAAACTTCATGGCCAAACTGGGATCTGAACCCAGCTCTCCCTGGTCCAAGTCCACATTTATTTATTTATTTGGATGTATAGAATGCAATTAAAACCACATTAAAACATAATATAAAATAACATAACTCATATGTGCCATACAGCTCTAATTAAAAAACAAACAGGTACCTCAGTGGTTGATGGTATTAAGATTTAAAGTTTGTTTTAAAGATCTTTAAGATTTCAAGTTCTCAAGATCCAGGCTACAGATGGGGGCTGGCCCGAGGAGGGGATGCTCGCTGCCTCAACCAAAAGCCCGGTGGAAGAGCTCCATCTTGCAGGCCCTGCGGAATCTTAACCACTACACCGCACTACCTCTCACAGGGAACTTAATCGATTGTCCTGTATTACGTTCTCTCAATGGAGAACCAGTCTGGACTGAAGAATGAACTAGATGACACTATGGGTTGGGGTGGGGGATCCATAAGTGAATCTTCCCAGAGTTTTTTTTTTTAAAGGTGATAGCAGCCATGTTGGGGTCCCAGGGTTGCCAAACTCCAGGTGGCACCTGGAGATCACCCACTATTACAATTTATCTCCAGACGACCAAGATCAGTTTCCCTGGAGAAAATGGCCGGTTTGGAGGGTGGTGGGCTCTATATGGCATTATGCCCTGCTGAGGCCCCTCCCCTTCCCAAACCCCACCCTCCCCAGTCTCCACCCCAAACCTCCAGATGTTTCCCAGTCTGCAGCTGGTAACCTTATAGGGTCCAGATGTGGCTTAATGTGTCCACCCTTGCATGGTTTCCTCAGCCAACTCCCCCACCCCATATATGTTATTAGCCCTGAAAACGGAAAACAGCCGTCTCAGCTTATATACCGTAGCACAGTATTCGATAGTATGTGACATCTAGGCAGTGTCTGACAGTATCTCTCCACTAACGTCTGGTCAGTCCCAAACAGTATTTTACATTTTTAGCAGGTGACTTAGGCCAGAGGTCCTCAACCACTCCAGACCCAGGATACGCTTCAAGGTGCTGGTTATGACCTTTAAAGCCCTTTATGGTCTGGGGCCTGCCTATATGGACGGCCGCCATGTGCACATTGTAATGCTCTAATTGTAATTTTATTGTTAATAAGTTATATTGGCTGTTTTATTGATTATTTTTAGATGTACTGCATTAATCTTTACTAGTTTTTAATTGTTGTAAGCCACCCTGAGCCGCTTTGGCGGGAGGGCGGGATAAAAATCTAATAAATAAATAAATAGATAAATAAATAATAAATAAATAAACACACGACAGAAAGCCACGTGAAATCGAGAAGGGGGGGGGAGCCAGGGTTATAGCCGCACCAGTGTCAAAGCCAGGAGACTGTGGGAAGGCCAAGAGAACCAGGGACAGGAACGAACCAAAGTTCAGAGTCACGGAGGAACGTTCGGTACTGCCGAGTCCCCTCCCCTGCTTGGCTGCTCCTTTCGGCATGCATAGGCCAGAGAGGGGCTTGCTCTTGACCAGCAGGTCCTTCCAAAAACCAGCAAAAGAAATGAAAGCCAGAGGCTGGCAGCAACCCACCTAAGGGTCCCAAGACCGATGGTTTAATGCTATATTTTTCAGTTCAGCAGATGCTTCCAAAAGCATTACGACCCAAATGGGGCTTTAGTCGGCTAACCTGGCGGTGTTCAGCAGCTAATCATGTGCCATTTGCATGGGATTATTATCGCTTAGTACTAATAATTCCCAGCAACGACATTTCCATCTGCAGAACTCCAAAACGGATCATCAGGGAGTATGTAGGGATTTTGACATTTTCACACACGGGGAAATTGATAGGAAGACTGAACAAGGCCCCAGAGGCCGCAGAGCCATTGAGGCATGAAACTCTTAAGGGCACTGCCTCTGAACTTCAGTGTTCTCCTTACTCATTGGATGATCAGAGCCAGTTTGCTGTAGTGGTTAGGAGTGTGGACTCTAATCTGGGAGAACCGGGTTTGATTCCCCACTTCTTCACATGCAGCTGCTGGTGTGACATTGGGTCAGTTACAAGTTCTCTCAGAGCTGTTCTCTCACATGCAGTTCTCTCAAAGCTCTCTCAGCCCCACCTACCTCACAGGGTGTCTGTTGTGGGGAGGGAAAGGGAAAGGAGATTGTAAACTGCTCTGAGACTCCTTCATGTAGTGAAGGGCGAGGTATAGATCCAATCTATTCTTTTTCTTCTTGCTTGAAGGCACTGTGCTAAAAATCTGCTGGCCGCGGTTGCCACAAGTCTCATGCCTCCCCTGCCAGCTGCATTAAATGGCTCAATGTGCTATACTGTTTGAGGCTGGAGGCAACGGGTAATGCAAGAGTGCCACTTGACTGAGACTGCTTCCCCTAGTAAATCACAGAGTAAGCTGACAACCAGTATTTCCTCTGTCTTCTTAAAAACAGACTAGGGTGCTTCAAACTGGAAATAAACCTTTACATAGTTGAAAGTTACTTCAACACAAGTGGCGGACCTGGAAGGACTCGCCGAAGAGGAGGAATACCACTCCTCTACCAGCGCTCACTTCACCATCATAGGCTACGCTACAGAGACAGAAGATAGGCGGATTTTCCAGGCGCGATCAAACCGCAACATCTGGGAAGCGTAGAGCTCCCGTGGCTAACCCGAGGCTTCCCGCCGAAGATGCGCCGTAAAAAACTAGTACCTCCGAGGTACTAGTTTCCGGAAACCGCGGGGCAAGGGCAGGCGTCTGATCACATTTCCGGTGGTAGCTCTTGGCATCCAGCACCCGCCCATGTCCCATCGCAAAAAGGTTCCCCCCTCCCAAGTCTCCACGGGATACGCACAAGCACCCAACGGCGCATGCGCACACTTTGGTTAAAAAAACCCCACAATCCCCGCCACGCTGCTTCTTTCCCGCGCTGCAGGATTGACATATGATCGGCACCTCCCCCTGAACCACGGGACGTCGGGGGGACGTTTGATCCGGCGGCCGCGCGATAGTTCGCTCCGGGGCAAACAGCCACGCCTACCCCCCCCCGCAATATCCGGCCCGTGTGACCGGAGCCATATTTGGCCTAGTTTCACCTCCGCCCTGCCTCTCCTTACTCCCCCCCTCTTCACTGGGTTCAAGGCCCGTTCCACTTCTCAAGCTGGCTGTGACTAGCATTCCCTCTAAGCTGAGTTAGTGTGAGCTAGCTCACAGTTTTTTAGCCTCCAGCTCACACATTCTTGTCTTAGCTCAAGAAGGATGGCTCCAGAGCAGACTAATTTATGTGGTAGCCAAATTGCTCACTCACAACTCTAATGCCAGTAGCTCACAAAGTAGAATTTTTGCTCACAAGACCCCACAGCTTAGAGGGAGCATTGGCTGTGACCCCCCCCCCACAACCCCACACCCCCACTTCTTCCAATGTCTCCAGCTCCACTCTCACTCCTTCCCTCCTGCTGGCTCCTCCACATTCCAGCCACACTTCTCTTTCCGGGGCTCGGCACCTCCAGCTGACTTATTGGGTTGTTATGGCAACCCACAGTGCTGCTTGATGTTTTAATTGTTTGCACATGCTTGGTCTTCTGTACTATCATTAAGGGGGGTTACCCCCCTTTTTAAAATCCAAATTGCATTACCTGTGGGTTCCATTGGGTATGTAAATCTATAGGTTGCACCCAGGGCTGGACCCATGCTGCAGATTTTTTGATCCGTATGTGGCCCAGCCCTTGCCTGTAAAGGACCATGTTATCTCGAATGCCCACTTTGCACCCCGTCCAGACGGCATTCAGGCTCAGAACCCGCATGGCTCCTTTCTCCCCATTGTGCCATAGAAACATAGAATGTTGGAAGGGACCTTGCAGGTCATCTAGTCCAACCCCCTGCACTCTGCAGAGCCGAAAGAGAGCCCTACAACATACCCGAAAGATGGTCGTCCAGCCTCTGCTTGAAAACGTCCAGCGAAGGAGCATCCATCCCCTCCCGAGGCAGACTGTTGCACTGCTCAACCGCTCTCTTACAGTTAGGAAGTTTCTCCTGATATTTAGCCAGTATCGACTCCCTTGCGATTTCCACCCATTAGATCTCGTCTTGCAATCCGGAGCAAGAGAGAATAGATCTGCTCCATCTTCTACATGACAGCCCTTCAGATACTTGAAGACTGCCATCATGTCCCCTCTGAGCCTTCTCTTTCCCAGGCTAAACAGACCCGACTCTTTCAGCCTTTCTTCATCTTTTCCCCTCATCGTGCTCAGCTCTGTACCCACATTGACTCCATTCTCATGTCAGCTTCTCTTCTTTAGCATCCCGCCCCCCCCCCTACATTCAGAGCATCTCTCTCTTTTGTCCTTGTAACTATACTTCATTGCAGCTAACCATTTCTGGTGTCCATCAACTATAGAATGGGTTTCAAGAAAACACGCTTTTCTTCAAAATTGCTTAATGAGGAAATTGGTACCTTTCCCTCGTGGAATAAAAGGTGGCCCGCTCAGAGGAGGCCGGGTGTCTGTGCTCGGAGCACACTAAAGTGCTCTGAGAAGTTCGGCTTTGGCAATCTTATAAGAAGTTGGTTAAGTCCCTCCTTTCAAATAAAATGCACAGGTTTGCGGAGGAAGCAGGATAACCTCTGGAGTCAGATGTGCTCCGAGTTTTCTTTCCCCACAGGCATCTTGCCAGTTTACATGGTACTTATTACCCTGTAATAATTAGTTTTGAATGTGACGGTAGATAGATTAGGGGTTTTGTGGCACAGCAAGCAGAGAGAACGTACGGTGCCATACAAATTTGAGGGGAGAATGGTAAGAAGGATTTCTATGACTTTATGCAGCACTGTTCTTTCTTTCAAAGATGAGGAAAAACACATTGTTTTCAAGGGAATGTGAGATATTGCTCTTTCTCTCTCTCTCTCTCTTTCGCACACACCCTTCACAAGTACACAATGGAATCGGTGGCTGGTTCTCTTAACTAGGCATAATCAGTTTCTGTTTTGTCATTTACAAGATGGGAGCTCACAAAGAGGGGGAACTGCAGGAGGAGAAAAGGATTCAGCAGTGATCCATCCCATCCACCAACATCTTCCCCTCTCCAGGATTCAATAAACTTGCAGGGGATGGAAACAGACCGACTTCTGTCCTCCCACCCTCTTCCCTCCCATTAACTTATTGCTAGATGCTCTCAAAATGCCATCTCTTACAGAGAATCTGACTACATTTGTGCTTCATCAACAATTGGTGGCACGCGGCAGGGCTGGGAGGGGGACCCGAGAAGCACACAGATGAATAGGGTTGAAGCGTTTGGAAAAGACCAGAGCCGTCCACTGCACAAAGACTTCCGTGACTGCCACCTGCAACCAGGGGGAGAGGTGAACCAGGGGCTGCTGGATCGTGCCTACAAGGCACACGAGGGGCTCTGGATGATTCGGGACATGTGCTTCACCGCTGGCATCGACAGAAAGCTTTCCTTACTAATGAGGCCCTCTGAAATGTAGTGCAAATTCAGCAGTTTGCCAGTAAGCTCAAAGTCGAGAGTTTTCCATCAGATCCAATTACCTAATGTTAAAATTCAGGGCCAGGTCTTGTGTTTCAGGGCACAGTTCAGCCAGAAGCTCTCATGGAATCATAGAATCACAGAATCATAGAGTTGGAAGGGACCTCCTGGGTCATCTAGTCCAACTCATTGCACAATGCAGGAAATTCACAAATACCTCCCCCTCCACACCTGTAGTGACCACTGTTCCACGCCCAGGAGATGACAGAAAACCTCCAGGATTGCTTCCTGACCCCAAAGTGACAATCAACATTTCCCTGGATGTGTAAAAAAGGGCCACAAGAACCAAGCACTGAGGCAACCATCCCTGCCCTCCCTCTCATGATCTGCCCAAGTTCACAGAATCAGCAGTGCTGTCAGATGGCCACGTAGCCTCTGTTTGAAAACCTTCAAAGAAGGAGAGCCCACCACTTCCCAAGGAAGCCTGTTCCACTGAGGAACCACTCTAACTGTCAGGAAGTTCTTCCTAATGTTTAGCCGAACACTCTTCTGATTTAATTTCAACCCTTTGGTTCTGGTCCGACCTTCTGGGGCAACAGAAAACAACTCCACACCATTCTCTAGATGACAGCCCTTCAAAAACTTGAAGATGGTTGACTTCCGGTTTCGGTGATATCCATGGCAGGCATGCTCCTTCGGTGCTCCAAAAGGAGCGGCCCGTGACACAGCGGATGGGAGGGAGGCTGGTTGATCCGGATCCCCCTCCTGGAGTCCTTGTAGGTGACTCCCAGCCTGGGGCACTGGAGGTTGCCTCTCCCGAGGCTGAGGCACCTCCGAGCCCCGATAGGTCCTGTCACTGTGGTGCCATCATGGCTCCAAGAGGCGCATACCGGGTGGACGAATAAGAGATCCAGCGAAAATAAAGCTCTCCCTACCTTCGCAACAGGCATGGAATGAGGCGTGAGTGCTAATTCCTTTTTGACTGGGTATTTGGTAAAGCGCATATCCGAAGACCCGAATGCCACCGATGGAGAGGGAGAGAGCTAGCTCACACTCCCCCCCCCACAACTTTAAGCAAACTCTTTTAGCGAGAGGGGCTAGGAGAAACGGCGGTGGTCGATTGAATCAACCAAAGCACAAATCCAATTAAAGTGAGCCTCTGAAGCAACTTTTACTGACTTTTAAAAACTTTCCTTGAAATATAAACAATGGCTGGATGGGCAGATAAGATGGCGATGAGACCGAGACACTCTCCTGGAACTACAAGATCAACACATCCGGCGGCTAAACTGGAAGTAAATACTGACTTTCTGAACATGTTGGCTACTTCATTGCAACCATTTGCTGGAGCAGATGACTAATCTCAACAAGAATTTTGATGCGCTCCAAAAACAGCTTAAAGAGACGAGCTTAAAAACAGAGGAGACTGCAAAATCAGTGAAAAAAGTTGAAGTCAAAACAAAAGCGATTAATCAAAGACTGGAGCTGATGGAAAAACAAAGATCCTCTGATAAAGACCAATTTTTAAGAAGAAGAAAAGAAGAGATTGGATTTATACCCTGCCCTTCACTACCCAAGGGAGTCTCAGAGCTGCTTACAAACTCCTTTCCGTTCCCCTCCCCACAACAGGCACCCTGTGCAGTAGGGGGGGCTGAGAGAGCTCTTTCCAGAACATTCCTTCAGAGA